>NW_011339306.1:112287-166944 GCF_000735185.1 Notothenia coriiceps | reverse complement strand
TCCTCCCACGCACACACTCCCATGCGCACGCGCGCGCGCGCGCGCGCACACACACACACACACACACACACACACACACACACACACACACACACACACACACACACACACACACACACACACACACACACACACACACACCACATCAGCTGCTCCCCCTCCCTTCCCAGTGATGGAACGGACCTTGACCTTAACTTTACATTTCTGAAGTCAGGGCTATTAAGCTGGTGGGGGGGCTTTTTTCCTATTTCAGGGCTCCTGACATATGACACAGGAGGCAAGGAGCAGGTGTAATTTGTTTATGTGAACTCTGCAATGACTCAGCCACTTGCACCCAGCACCTCTCCTCATCCAATATTCCATCTGCTGAAAATATGTATTAATGAAGAAAAATTAAGGTGGGGCCAAGATATGCATCGCACTGTAAACTGCTGCGTTTGCAAATGTGCCTCGCTTGCATTTATCGACTTTTATGGAATTATTACATTTGTACATGTTTATGTGTGGGGAGGTATTGGGAGTAAAGTTTGGTCTCTGTTTCTCTGTCCCCTCAGGCAGACTGAGGTCTCCTGTGCACACCACCCCGCAGTGACATCAGGAGGACAGCAGCGGTGTCCGTCACAACATCAGGTATCACCCTTCACATATACTGATGAATCTCCGGCCTACTCACCACTCGCTCATATTATTATTCGATGTGTTATGTTGGGGCATACAAAACTAAACGTGCAGGTTAATGATTTCTAGATATCTCTGATAAAGATACCTAAAATAAGAGACATTTAGTCATCATTTTTTGTAGCTTTGTGTTTTTAGCAGTGCAACAATGTGGTTCTGTCAGTCCTCTTCTGTAGTCCAGACTGATATATCTAAACAACTACTGGATGGATTTCTGTGACGTTTTGTATGGACCATCATGGTGCTCAGAGGATGAATCCTAATGGATTTGTTTGTCCCCTCACTTTTCTAATGCCAACATGAGGTTGGCATGTGTTTTTTAGGGAAATATCTCAACATGAATTGCCATGAGATTTGGTACAGGCATTCACGCCCCTCTGAAGACCAATTGTTGTCATTTTGGAGATTATACAATGCATTACTGATTCATTATGTATGTTTTTGATAACAATGGGATTCGTTTTTCGCTAGCGTGAGAATGTTGGGGCCATGTTTTTTTCACCTTTTGAATGGGGGCATGACAGAGAAACATCAGATAATACCTGGGTATTGAACAGGCAACAACCTTTCCATCAGTGGGATACCTATGAAGGTGTACATGGTAAACAAACCTGCCATAAATCAGCTTGTGAGCTTAATGATTGAGCATATTAACATAACTCTTAAAGCACCACTCTGCCTAAATGCAGTTGACCAGTTTCTGTAAATACAGAATGGAAAATATTTTGTGAGTTAACAGGAGATGGAAATGTGAAGTTAGACTTGTTAATATGTTTGACGATTGAAGTTTCCCTTTTAAAGCGAAAGACAAAGAGAAGTGATGTAGAGTTCACCGTATTGCAGGTGGCAGCGAGCAGCCGCCGCTGTGTCTGTTTGGACCGCAGGAGCTGCCTTTTTTCATTAGAGTCATGGCTCCGGGCCTTGTGTCTTTGCCGGATTGAAATCTGAATTGGTTTGTCCACCTTTTTCCTCTGCGTCCTCTCCCCGTGCTCCACTCCTGCAGCTCCTGTTTGTCATTTAAATAACAAATGCCAGTAGTTCCATGATTTAGTGAGGGGTGTAGGCCTCTGATGTATATTAATATTGTCACACAGTGCACTGTACCAGGGTCCATCATTCATTTGGATAAAAGAGGTGGAATTTAAAAACAGCCAATGCTTTACTTGGGGACAGATTGCATCCATTTATTGCATTGAGTGATGGAGCGGCCGGTAACTCTGTCCTTCACCCCCCCAGCGCTGAACCACTTCCCATAAAAGTACAAAAGGATTCACCCCTGGCCCTTAAGGACCCCTCATATTCAACATGCGGAACGAAGGGGCATCCCTCAGTTTAGGACAGTTGACAGACCCTATTGTTAAAGGTTTAAGAGGGGGAAATAAATGTATTGAAATCTTAAACAAAACATGATAAATTAATCATTATTTTTCCACAAATACAAAGAAATTAGTGTTTAATTTGTAAATCCTGCACTTTACAGATTATCACTGCATAACATTTTAGTTTGATAGGGTATTTTCTCATGGGTTTTCTCCCAAAAATAAATACTGCCATGACCCCTTGGATTTTTTATAGTGTGTTTTGGATTAAGAGACTACAAGATGATCTGTTCCCCATATTGCGTAGGAGAAGGGTCCCTGATTGGCACACCCCCCTCAGCCCTGTTGAAAGTGTTTTCCTGCTTCTTGAGTCTAGTGCCCCCTGTCCACCATGATTTATCATGCATCCCCTGTCGTCCAATGTCAGTTTCTGCAGCTGCAACTGCTCTGTATAAATCTTTACTTTGGCAGCGAGCTGGAGCATGTCGCTCCTCAGTAATCTCACCGCGGCCAGGAGACGCACATTCACTCTGACAAGCTTTCACACTCCCCGTGTACACATTTTGGTTTGTTGCCATTCTGACATAAATCTGTTCAGAGACAAAATCAGATTCAGTGATTTGTTGAGCCGAATTGTTCTCCGGTAAACATCTTGTTTGCATGTAAAGATTGTTTACTGCATTTAGAAGAGAGAACAGCACGTTGCTCTCAGTGAACACGACAGCCAGGTCTTTGTTTGAGTTGGCCAGAGGAAGTGGATTGTTGTACGTGTTAGCGCTTGATTTGAGACTCTGTAATCAGGAGTGAAAATGGTCTTCGGCCGGAGGTGTCTTCCAGGTCTCCGTGGGGAATTACTGAGGCGGTACCCAGCTGTTGCTTTTGTCTTCTTTCTTTACCCTTTTAGCACTTCTGTGGAAGTGCGGAAACTGGTTTGGGGGAAAAAAAAGAAAAACAACACAACAATTTATCAAGCCAGGTATCTGTTTGGATTAGATGACCACTCCATTACTCCACCGTAAATTGCCCATTTTCTGCTTTTCTCACAACCGTCAATCCAACAATCCAACTCAATCCAACAAGTGCTTACTAGATCTCGAGACAAAGCATGCCAGTTCTCTATTATATGTTGTTGGATATTATAAAAAAAGGCACATTGATATTGTAATTTAAACTGGATCTATTTTGGGTGGCTACAAATTGTATAATTTCTGCACATTTTGATATTTGATCCAAAATGTTGTGTTCTGCAATGAGTAATATCACCATGTTGCCTTTTGAATGTGAAGGAAAATAAGTACCTGTTGACAATATAATGAAAGATATTCCTAAGGCAAAGATCAATCAGTGTGTGTGAAGATCCCGATGGATTTTAATTGTCCTAGCTTGTCTCGGAAACAGACTAATTAATAATCGCAATTCTAAACCCCCCCCCCTGCTGTCTCCTGCTGCAAAATGTAATTCCTCTTTATATCTATCAAGCGACAATGGTAATAACCCAAACTGTAACTTACTCAGAGTGCTTTATTTAAGGAGGAGTCAGGGTTTAAACTCTGATTAACGTCATCAGTGCGTTCCCTACGTCTTGGAAAGTGCCACACGTGGAGGCCGGCCCCCCAGCCTCCCCTCTCCCCTCTTCATGTGTCTCCTTGCTCGAGCACGACGGCTGCGTGACAGATCACCTGCGTCTGGGGCCCGCCGTGTTCCTGCCCGGCGGTCCGGCCCCCTCTCATTAATGCCCAGGCTGGTGCGAGGGCCGTATGGCAGCACAAGACAAATAACGCTACCACTCAGCCATCACTTCTGCTGACAGAAATGCAGCCCACCGCACTATTTCGCCCTCTCCGGCTCCATTCCGCACCCCGCTCGCGTCCTTCAAAAAGCCCCTCCCCATCTCCTCCGTCTATGACCTGCACCTGCTTGCGCTGCTCCACCAAACTTCCAGGGTGGTTGTTTGCGGTTGCTCCAGGCTCAGCTTAACACTGAAACCCACACAAGTTGACATAGTGTAGCCGAGAAACCCGCTGCCTTTGTAAACACCCTAATTGTTTTCTTTTTGTAAAGACAGATTTGTTTTTAGCAGCTCAGAGTCTGTCAGGGGCTTTCTGACTCTGCTTGTGTGCAAACCTGCTCACCGGGAGGTCTGATTTGAATGTCTTGTTTTTTGTTCAATTGTGAAAAGAATGGTCTGTTAGTGTGTGTCTGCGAGAGAGAAGGAGAGCGAGCAGGAGAGAGAAACACAAAGGCTAATCATTAAAGAGCTATTCAGCCCTGTTCATTTAAGTGTGGGAATCAGCAGGCCCATTACTGTCAATGTGTAATTAGCTGATTAATAAACACGGGGAAGGGGAGTGCTCCAGGAAGGCCTGTAATGATTGTTTTTAGAGAGCATCACATGAGAGCTTATTAAGATGGTAAGATGGTTCCATTCAACCTCCCATTATCACCCACAATAAATGCATGTACTGTAATTCTCCCATTGACAGAAAACCTTTTTAATGTCTTTATCGACCTTGATGTAAAACCAGTTGAGTGTAAGTGTAGGTGTTCTGGCCGAATGAAAGTATCTTTTATTCATTCATCAAGTTTAATTGATCTTGCAACGCTCACATTAATGTACAAAGATACTATAATTGTGATAAGTTGCTATATTTAAACGTTTTATATTATTTACCTACAACCTGCATACAGTCAGTGGTAGAAAGTAACCAAGTACTGTGTTTAAGTACAATTTTGAGGCACCTTGAATATTTCCGTTTTCTGTTACTTTATGGTCCTACATTCCACACATGCTAATCTCCTAAAATACAATGTATTGTTAAATATTAAACCAATGTTCCCAAACCTTTTGGCTCGAGACCAGTGTCGGATCACATGTCAATGGATTTCACCAAGAGGCTTTATTTAACTGTTAGAGACCCAAATGATTCTTATAATTCACGAAAAAGCAAAAGGTAGAAATATTTGTATTTCCTTACCCAATGAAGGAAATACTCACAAACTCTCAAGATTTATTTAGATCTTCATACCCTCTCCTACTGTAGGTTAGTTTAAAAAAATGATACACTACTTAAGCATTGGCACACCTTACAATACATTTGAAATATTTGAGTGACAGGGGCCATTTTCTACCTGTATTAAGTACATTTACAGAATAATGCTTTTATTCTTTTACAATTTTGCCTGCATGACTTCTACTTTACCTTTCAAATGGTTGTATTGGTACGTAAACATGTGAACCTTGAATACTGGTTCATTGATTAGCCAGAATAAGGTAGCTTCCCTTAAATAAGTACAACCTGGATTTGCGTGGTAAAAGGTTTAGTTCATGTGAATATCCGCTCAGTTGAACAAAATGTAAAATGTGAATAAACAGCGTATCCAGATTGTGACCTTGACCTAGGACAGAGGCGACTATCTGCTATGCCCTGAGCATGTAAACACACCCACAAACTCAAAGTTCCCAGCCATTTCTGTGTATCTGTCAAATATGGAAACCACTGAATTTTGATCCAAGCCTTTGACTATGTTTAACCCGAGTGTTTGGGTTGAAACTCAGCAACGGTTAGTCATCATTCCCTCAAGAAATATTAATCAATTATCTTGCCCGCCGGATCAGTTTGGGGAAGAAGTCATCTGGAAAGAGGCACAAGCAGATATAATGGGAAGGAGCAAAAGCACATGCCAGTGAATGCTGTAATGCCTAATCCTTTGAGACAGCCCAGAGCCACAATGTCACTTCTAGTTCCCTTGTCCTCTGCTCTGGGACTGCCTCACCGATGTCTTGTGTGACCGCCGCTAACTTTTTTCGGGGAAATCTGAAAAGATTTATTTATCAAGCATGTTAGGGAGCGCAATTGTTTTAGAGTTCCTCTGTCTTCTGCAGAAATTGGCCCCTTTTCTCTTTCAGATATTTCCCTTCAATTCCAGGAACAAAAAGCTTTAAGGGTGAGCCAGATCAAGAGAAAGAGGATGTTTAAAAAGAAAGGGAGTCAGTGAGATGTGAACGTGAATGATGAATGGAGTTAAAAACATACAGCTTCTTACACTGCATAACTGGAGGGGAGGGAGTTAAGCCATAGGAGCAGCACAGATTGGCCTTTTAATAACCATGTCCACGAGTCATATGGGGCCAAATTGGATTTGGCTCACTTGACCAAAACCTCATTAATATTTAACCTATTAGAAAAGGATTGCTTCAAAGTTTTTATTTTAATATACCTAAAACAGCGAGTGATCCATGAGTCGTGGACGAAATGTATTTATCTTTATCCGAGAGCCTGTCCATTGAATCTGGGAAATGTGATTTATGTGAGTATCTATTTCTGTTTGTTCTCAGTGTTGTGTTACATGTCCAGAATATGATATGGGCTTTCTTTATTCTCTGCAGCAAGCAACTCATTTCACAAGGATCACCGGAGAGAAGAGGCACAGGGAGCCAGTAACACCTCAACCCTAGTGGGACCAAGAGCACCAGGTTCACAGAGTTTATCTCCCCCCCCACCCGAGGACCACCAGAAACCTGCCCGGACAAGCACACTGGAGGAGGGACCACCAGAAACCTGCCCGGACAAGCACACTGAAGTGACAAATGAAAAGATATTGTGCCAGAGAATGAAAAGGCCTCTCTTGCTGCACAAACTATATAACAAAGGAAAAAATACAAAGCACATAATTACTCCTCAAATCAGCATGTTATTGCTGGATCCAGTCTTTTCAGGTGTAGTATTAAGCATGACAAATGTTAATGCAATCAAGCCTTGTTAAGCCATCTCCTGAAAGTAGCTTCAAGAGGCTCCTCGTTCCACTGAAGACTGGACGGCTCCCCCTGTTTCCACACACTGGCTCCAGGGCCACCTGCTACCACACAATCCAACAATTATGTCCACTCTAGTAACGTAGTAGCGCGGCGTTTGTCAGCGGGAACACTGGGAGGATGGTGTGGTCAGGTTTACGGCACGAAGCTTCTGTAGCTGCGAGACAGGAGAGCATCAGAATGTTTAGCGACCCCATGCTGCTACAGGGTTCGGAGAGGCGACCACCGGTAGAGAGCCACACAAAGTACAGGCGTCCGATTAGCATGGTTTTGAAAAGCTACAGTTTGTACAAAGGTGCTCATTAGCACAACACAGAGGGAGCGTAGTCGCCGTCCTCGGAGGGCCGCTTTTGTTCTCTATTTAGCCTACCTTCCGTATTTAAATGTCCCCAAATGTGTTTAAGTTCAAGGCCAGCTGCAAATCTGTTTGAACAGTGTGTTTTCCAGCAGCGGTGGAGAAGTGGGGCCGGTGGAGAGGAGATGCAGAAGCTGTTGAAGACGGGAAAGGAGTGTCGTGCACATTCACCTACCCTTGGGGTATACATTTCACCGACTCTCTCAGCATCAGATGCATTAAAAGATCAATGGCGGCGTACACTGAGATCAAACACAACAATTCTCTCACAGCTGGTAAACATGCCGTATTTTCAGAAAACTGCATTTCTATATAGGAGTCAAGTGAAGTACATTCTACTCAACCTAAACCACATACAGATGATGACTGTCTTTAAAAACACAAACACATTCCCCTATACATTATCTCTCCTGGGGTTTGACATTTCAATATAAAATGTTTTTTTGAGGGCAATTTTAAGCGAAGAGAATTCGTGCAAGTTTTTAAATAGCTTATCTGAAATCCTTCCCAACACCAAAAGGCAAAGGTATGCACTTTCCATAATAATGATCACAAGATACCTTTGTAGTGAAACGATCCGCATTATCATCAGCCACATTCTGCATGTCTTTTCAGACACTTTAAAGCCTTCTCTGAGAGAAGGATCGCATTTAGTAGAATGAGATTTGCCAATTAACGTGAGTTATACGTCGGCAATAATCCGTCTGAGAAGGCTTTATGTGATCATGTTGGCCAGGGATGACATTTATAAATGCTGTGTGTGCACACTCGTCTAAATGGATGCCTCACACAAGACATCCTGCCACAGGAATCACTCAAAGTGTTGAGGCAAAGAACACACACACACACACACACACACACACACACACACACACACACACACACACACACACACACACACACACACACACACACACACACACACACACACACACACAGCAGCTTGGCCAAACAGTCCAGCAGCTTCGTGGGATATTCACATGCCACGCATACATGATCCACATTCATAATTTGAAGTTTTTGATGAATACATTGGTTTCCTTTTGAAGCCTCTGGTTGACAGGAGAGCTTCCCACCTATTGCTCTATCAGTCAGTCTGTGTTTTGGTGCTATGGCATTGACAGGGCTGGAAGAAGCATCACTTCAGATACAGTTCCATTAGTAGCGGGAGGGGAAACAACTCTCCTGACTCTCTGGTAATTAGCAGTCCCCATAATGTCATCTCAGCCAGACTGTATGCTGCAAAATGTATTTCCAATGGCCAGGAAGTAGGGGTGGGGGGGGGAATGGCTTCCGCAAAGCCAGTCAATTGCCCTGTTACAGTTAAGGAATCCAGCAGGCCGGTACCACTCATATTTCATCCCAGGTAAAGATTACCTGTCAGGCCCATGGGAGATGTATTGATCTGTTTTCCTTTTTCCGCCAGCAATCACCTGACAAAGGCACCTAGGAGGCGAGTGAATGAGTGATGCCCGGTCTGTGTGCTCCGGTGTAGTGGCTGCTGGTGTCCACTGATGGGTGGAGAGGTGTTGAGGAAGGAGGACAGATAATGCAGTCATAAACTCAGTTTGAACCTCCTCTGTATGCACACGGGGCGGCCCCTTGGTCCCCGGGTCACAGGTCAGTGGGAAATCTGCTTTTCTTTTTTTTTTGGCTCCTTTCTTGTCAGTGGCGTTTGTTCTCTCTGTGTAGTGATGATAGAAACACATGCAGAAGAGGCTCTCTGGTTCCTGCTGACAAATGCATGTTGCGAGTCGCAGTAGTTCAACTCACTTTGGGTTTCAAAAGTGACGCCGTTTGATCTGGGCACCTTTCTTTTCACAATAAAGTCCTAGTGTGGTCAGGGTTTCCTGTGATTGTCAGCGTGGCGATGGTGCACTCTCAATATGTTTGACAATTTATTTTGGCAGCTAAACGTATTTATATATTTGCCTTGTTCAGTGGAATGTCAGACTTGATCTTATCCATGAAGCCATGCATTTAAAGTGATTGCAATGTATAAAATGTGTAGTATTTATGATGTGATGCATAGTTATAGCTCCATTAATTGAGGATTTAGGTCTGAGGACATTAAATTGATAAATTCAATTTCATGATAGATAGTAGAGTAGATATGTCTCTTTAATTTTTTACTGTCGTATTTTTTAATTTCATTTACAAGGAATTAAATATATCTCCCTGATATCAGGGCTCTTAGGCAGCTATCCACATTTGATACGTAGTACAAATAGCATCTTATCTCATAGGCTGTTATCTTCATATTTAATAGCAGTGGAGGCATGCCTAATTGCTTTGCAAATGATCTAAAGAGGATTACTCCTTCCTTAGAAAGCCTGCACGGTGTCACTAGATGTTAGAGAGACATTACAATGGTATTCAATCGAACCTGCAGTGCAGCGTTTATGCAGGAGCTCTGTTTTCTATGATGGTGTTGTTAGGTCAGAATAAGTGTCAGCATGGGGTGGATACTCTGCTTTTTAATAAACTCTGTATGAAGAGAACATTTTTGACTTCTGCATAAGAAGCTGTTTGATGAAATTGTAGTTTTATTAATGTCTTTGTATTGTCATGTGTAATTAATTTTTTTAATGATGTAATGCCTTTATGTCATCTGTGATGTTTTAATCATTCTTACATGTCATGAGTATTTACCGAAAAAAAATCTGCAGTGTCTATTTATTTCAAATGCTGAAATGTGTGTGCAATAAATGAGTGATGATGATTGTCCAAAATGCGTATGTGAAGATGTGGTTTGAAATTAAAGTTATGCCATACACATATTTACAGAATAATACGTGCATGAGTATTACAGAATAGAGAGACAGGAAACACTGGGTGATGACATGGCTGGCAACAAACAGGTAATGTTGTTGGTACAGTACGTGGTATGCAACATAGCCAATCAGGAGGCTTGAAAGTATTAAAAACAAAACAAAAACCGTTATTTGAGACCTTCTTTTGCCCTGACAAAGATATAAAACAGTATAAAACATTATTGGTGATGCCACATTCAAATGAATTTTTCCAGTAAGCAACAAATTGTTTAGAATTTAATAATTACTGCATCGTCCCCTTGATTTTGATCCTATCCACATTTTATTGGTCCTTTCTTGGCCCTTTCCACCAAGTTCAATGATAATCTGGCCAGTAGTCTTTCCAGTAATAAGGCTGACAAGCAGACAAACAAATAGGGTTGAAAGTACACCACGGCCTTTCATCCAGTTAAGATAGAATGAAGAGGTGGTCAGACTGACGTACTATCTGTAGTGCCATTCATCGAGCAGCCCCTAGCTAAAAGTACCTTTTTAGATTTTAAACTTTTGGTTGAAAAAAAAAGAAGCAATTTGAAGATCATGGGCTCCGGGAACAGTGACGAGCAATTTTCACAATTTATAAGCTGAATAATTAATTAGGAAAACAATCAACAGATGGACTGATAATGAAACTGATTGCTTCTTGCTACTCTAGAATACTTTTCACAATGGAGTGACACAAGCCTTGACAGTGTGTCTGCTGAATACAAATGTTAGTGTGGCTGACAGAGAAAATACTCCCTCGGCCGAAGGAGACCATCAGTAGATCCCCCGCTGTTAATCTTACTAGTGGACGCTGAAGACGCCGGTAGTCACTTTGCCACGTGTTGAGAGTCGGAGCAATTCTCTCCGCTCACCGGTGGTCCACGCTTACAAATCACATCATCAGCTGTCTGAGCACCCACAGCCACCTCTTCTCCACCAGATTGATGGTGAAATGGAGGAAAAATCAATGGCTTCCTCTCGTCAGAAAGAGCCAGCTCTGTCATGTTTGGGAGTTTGACGTTACCCTCTCTTACTCGCTCGCCAACGATGGGAAATTGAAAGCAGAGTTTGAACAAATTGACAGACGTGAATAGACTGGAGTGTCTCGAGTCGATATAAAGGCCCATTTCAATCTGCCGTAGAAGATCACAGTGGTTGAGTTGAGTTTCTAGTAAATGATAGTTAGTCTTCAAACTGACTCGGGCTGCTGTGTAGGTGACCCTGTGAGCAACAGCAGTCAGTTTTATTACTAGTCACCCCCTCAGGAGTCCCCTTCCATCACAGCATCCTTATCACCACCATGACACACTGCAACTGTGGAGCAAGGTTTCCATTCACTGCCTGCTCTGAAATGAGCAAGCATCACTGAGCTTTTTCACTCTGACACACATTCCCCCCCCTAATGGGAAATTCAAATATCACATATCAGCTGAATGCAATATTCACTTAGCGCGAGATAACACTCTGCTTGATGTGTCTCATGTATCCGGTTCAGAATAGGCATGGCTCAGCCTCTGACACCAGATCTGACTGAGAAACTCATTGTATAAATTGTGTCGGAAGCTCGTGTGCTAGCTCGCCTTGTGTGCTTTATTGGTGTGCACGTGTCGGTCCTCTTGTGTATTTGAGGGGGAGCAGATTCCAGGGCATCTGTGCTTGTCCTGCTGCCTCTCCCGTGTCTTTACACCAGCACCATCCCTTTTCATTTCTGCTGGCATTCTAATCAGAGCGTTACGAGCTTCAGCGGGTGAAGTACGCAGAAAGTTGTGTTTCCTGACAGCCAATAAAAACCGTATAATCTCCCTGATTCAAGTGGCCCATTTAGAAAAAAAATACTAACTAGTGCTATCACTCAGACCACCCCCTTCCCTTTTTCTTTAATGCCTTTTTTTATTTAATATATAGCCCATGAAAAATGAGAGACTCCCGCTTCAGCGTGTAGATATTTTGTTGCTGATGATGCGAGACGAATTTCCATCACAGCTTTGTTTCCAGCGGGTGAGCGGATAATCTTTTACAGCACAGGGAGGGAGGGGGCACTGCTCCCATCAATCTCCAGGGCTTATAACCGCCGCATGGTTGCTTTACCTGACCATGGCGCGTGCACGGCACCGCGCCGGCAGCCCACTCAGGGTCAGGAGCCACCGGGGGACGAGGCCACATTTGGAGGCTCACTTATGGAGCAGCCACCTCCCAATCCTTCCTCCACCTGCAGAGCAGCGCTTCACTTCTGTTCCATTATTCCTGTCATTGTTATTATGTCATTTTTCTAACAAGGCGGTCACATCTGAGAGAGCAGCTTTCCCGCTGACAGCGCTGTGAAACTATGTTTGCAGCGTGGGCCTCAGCTGCTCCTTTTGTCAACACAAAGCTGCTCCAGAGGTTTTACCCCTCTGTGCTTCCCAGCCATGTGCACTATGTGTTGTAAAGAAAAAAGGTTTCACTTTTTAGTTGTGGCATCCTGCCCAGGCAGCCCCCTGAGTGGGGCCCCTGGTGTCCCCCGTGCTGGTGGAGGAGCTGGCAGGCGCGCTCTTCGAACTCCGCTGCCCTGCTGCACAGCTCCTCCCGTAGAGACTACGCCGCTCTGATTGACAATAATGGGAAGTGGCAGAATCGATGGGAGACAAGAGAGGGGTGCACATGAAATTCTCCCGGAGCTTCCAGTCACAGACCAGAGGGTCCGGCACCACTCACCTGTCATCCCTGCAGCTCCGGGATTAGGGCCTGTGACAGCAGGAGCAGCCTGAAGAGGAAGATGCTGAGGTTGTCATCGCCGCTGACAGCCTGGAAATGGTGCCTCTCCTGCACACTTAGACGGCATATACGTCTCCTTACACTGCTGCAACACACTGGCATTCCTATCAGCAAAAAGAAAAATCATACCAGATTAAAAGACACCAGCACAAGAACATAAGATGTAGAGTATACCTGAAAGGAGTGGATGGTATGGCCTCTAATGAGCCATTTAAGTGAGTGCTTTCACAAGGTATCTCATTGCATGGGATGCATGGGATGTGTGTGTGTGTGTGTGTGTGTATGTGTGTGTGTAGGTCAACAGGTGTGTGTGTGTAGAGCACCAGGTGTGTGTAGGGCACCAGGTGTGTGTGTGTAGAGCACCAGGTGTGTGTGTGTAGGTCACCAGGTGTGTGTAGGGCACCAGGTGTGTGTGTGTAGGGCACCAGGTGTGTGTGTGTGTGTGTGTGTGTGTGTGTGTGTGTGTGTGTGTGTGTGTGTGTGTGTGTGTGTGTGTGTGTGTGGCAGCAGTGGATGGAGGGCATGTCTCGTGACAGAAGGAGCACTCCATTCTCTAATTGATCGGCAAAAGATGCACATGAAGAAGACGTTAAAGCAAAATGAAGTCATAACAGTGGATTGAGACATTTATTAAGTCAGACGAAAGGCCCTCAGAAACGTTGAGATTGTTTATTGATTTTTGTGTTTTGGCTGGCTGCGCAGGAGTAATCGCTCGTGCTGCTGCCACGGAGGCCACGGGGCTCGAGTGCAGCCAAATGTTCAGGTGGAGGGGCCGACTTCCTAATAACGCAGCGCCTTCATTATGATGGCTGTTTTACGGTCCTTACCTGATAAGCTGTCAGTCATTTAGTTGAGAATGCCAAACACTGAAATGATTCCTGATGTATACTGCTGATATATTAGCATGTGCAAAAAGTAATGTGTACTTAACTGATGGAGTGATAAAGTGTTCTCACGAGATGTCCACACAGATCTATCGGCAGACTGCACTGCACCTGTTTTTGTTTAACTGGTAACAGGTTTGTTTTCCCTGTATGTAAGCATATACATATGAATGTAGGTTTTATTGTATACCCTAAAAACACGTAATATTTACTGGTTTACAGTATTGTGTATTATACCAACTCCTATATCCTTTCTACAGTATCTTAAAATCAAGGTGTTTAATATGAAATGTACCTAAGATGCAAAGAATCATAGATTGGTTTCTATCCCCTAAACAATTTTTAAGTCCAATAGAATTTGGTATTATGAAAGAATATTCATTTAAGTCATTTATCAAGATTTTAAATCTTTTTAAATCAAAAAACTGTTTCAAAAAAAATAACATTTACATTTCACTTTTGGCTGCTTTCATACTTGAATTGTTAGCGCAGCACTGTATAATACATTTCAACATATTAAAAAGTTCCTATCATTTTTTCTCTGCCAGGATGGGAAATTAAAAATGATTTCTCTGCTTCACGACAGTCCCACTGTACTGTACGTCTGCGTGTGTGTGTGTGTGTGTGTGTGTGTGTGTGTGTGTGTGTGTGTGTGTGTGTGTGTGTGTGTGTGTGTGTGTGTGTGTGTGTGTGTGTGTGTGTGTGTGTGTGTGTGTGTGTGTGTGTGTTCACTGAGGGGTGCTGCTGAGTGTTAGGTAGAGTTCAACCATACTGGTGACATCAATCTGCCTTCTCTTTATTAGACGGAGCAGTGAGGTGTAACTGACTGCATTGTCCACAGATGGACTGGGGCCCATAGCACACGGGACCCTGGTCAGCCACCCTGACAATACAATCAATAACCACACACTCATTACAGGAGTGCTGCCTTCCTGCCCCGTGGAGCCTCCCTCTGCTTCACCTTATCTTTAACTCTGTCTTCCCTTCTCGATCTCTATTTCAATATTCCTATATTTTGATTCTTCCTGTCTATGTATTCCTATGTCTCACTGAAATCTGGAAAAGGACCAGGAGTAAACCAAAGAAGAGACGGAGGACAGCTGGGTCCAGACAACAGAGCTTTTGGAGGAAATGAGATAAATGCCGTGTCTCCCCTCTCTAACCATTGGCACCATAAGATCACTGGCTAATAAAATGGACAAGCTAGCGGCGTTAGCTTGTCCATTTTAGACGGAATATATGGAGTGTAGTTTGTAATTTGCTCTACGGAAACATGGCTTCAGCAGGATAGACCTGACGACAACGTTTCCATTCATGGCTCCCGGACTGTTCGGGCCAACAGGGATTGCATTTCTGCACAATTTTTTTTTCAACTTCTTATTTTCAGAAAAAATATACATTTATTTTATTTTAAAATGGTAAAACTTTCATGGAACATAGTTTCAAAAGCCAAAACATGACAGTGTGAAGGGACACCTGGACGTCCTGGCTCCAGCTACTCAGACTGCGGTGGTATTTAGTGTAAGACTGGACAGTAGTGGATGACAGTGATCCAGCATGGAGCCTAGGGCCTATAAATGGTAATGCCCTCCACTTGCCTTCCTCATAAAGCATAATAAAAGGAGGTTATAAATCCTACCAATTAGCTGCGTCCATCAGTCGCCTTAATTGGAGTGTCGTGACTGGCTAGGGGATGACCTTGTGTGCCAGAGAGCCAAGACAGACGAGGGGGCCAGGGGGGATATCTGTGTGGATGTAGAGGACTTAGGCTTCTTTAAATCAACTGTATCTAACAGGCCATACTGTAGTTAAGGGTCAAGCCATATTGCCGTAAAACGTTTATGCTGACTCGTCGTGTTGATGTCGTCTGTGTAAATGTGTAGGTTTTTTAAACGCTTATGAATATGCTTCAGGCCAAGAGCCGGTAATGGTCAGAACATAAAAGGAAAAGGGAAGCTGAATAAGATAAAACAGCGAAAGAAAAAGTGAACTGGATGTTTATTCAAGTTGTGATTATACAAAGTTAATACAATAATGTTCTGACAGCAGTTTCCTTCAAGAGCTGGTTCATAAAGGCCTACATTTACTAATTATGACCTGTTTCTACAGTACTATTACTTTATTTTCTACATACTCTTCTATGACGGGTTTTCTGAAAGTCTCAACATACTATACAATAACTTTTCAAGTATTCTCCAAAGAACTATACAATGACTTTGAAATTATTCTCCAACAAACTATACAATGACTTTTTTCTACACACTATAGTATACTTTTTACTAGATTTTAACTATTTCTTATGCTTGCATCATTACTATCTAACCTGTCCTTCACTGCAAACATCGCTGCTACAACCCGCTGCTGCAGATACACTACATCAGGAAGATACGTCCCCTCCTGACCCAGAAAGCGACGCAACTTCTGGTCAAGGCTCTCGTCATTTCACGCCTAGACTACTGCAACTCCCTCCTGGCTGGTCTACCTGCATGTGCCATCCGACCTCTGCAGCTCATCTAGAATGCAGCGGCTCGTCTGGTCTTCAACCTTCCTAAATTTTCCCACACCACGCCGCTCCTCCGCTCCCTTCACTGGCTTCCGGTAACTGCTAGAATCCACTTCAAGACACTGGTACTTGCGTACTATGCTGCGAATGGATCTGGCCCTTCCTACATCCAGGACATGGTTAAACCATACACCCCAGCACGTGCACTCCGCTCTGCATCGGCCAAACAGCTCTATGCACCCTCACTGCGAGGGGACCCAAGTTCCCATCAGCAAAAACACGGGGGTTTGCTATCCTGGCTCCAAAATGATGGAATGAGCTCCCCATTGAAATCAGGACAGCAGAAAGCTTGCACATCTTCCGGCGGAGACTGAAAACTCATCTTTTTCGACTCAACTTCGAGCGATAGAATTACTAACAAAGAATTACTAACAAAGCACTTATATACTAATAAAGGGCTGGCTTATCTAAAGCTAGTTGAGTAGCACTTGAAATGTTTTGGCTCTTTTAAACCTGATGTACTTATATGATTCTGTTTTCTTCAAGTTTGTATCTTCTTGGTCGAATGCACTTATTGTAAGTCGCTTTGGATAAAAGTGTCAGCTAAATGTAATCTAATGTGATACTCTATTATGATTTTTGTTCTAGTTTCGAAACTCTAATTGTGTGACCCTATGTCATTAAGTTTTTATTTTTTGTCAGATCTCTCTCACCCCTTAGTGTGTGTGAGTGTGCAAGGGCTGCCTGCTGATTGGACCAGTTATCTGATTGGATGCCTGCTTCCTGATTGGAGCCCCTGGATGACATCAAGAAGTCATGGGCCGTTTCTCAATCTTGAGGATGCTGGCGTGGTAGTCGCATACTTCCAAGTCACTTCCTTCAGAACGAAGCATGTATACTTCCAAGCCACGGCTTCGGAAAACGAAGCTAACAAAGTTTTGCCACTCCTTCTAACGGTTTCAACATAAACTGTACGAAAATAAATACCACATGTCTATCTAATTATGAACTTGCTTTACTTTCACGGAACACATTTATGGTGATAACAAATGTAACAAAGTAACATATTTACCAACAGATGTTCTACGCCACTACATACTTACATTTAAATGTGTGCTGCGTCGGTTCAGCCATTCTCCGCAAGGGTTTTTGAAATTGGTCCGTGCGCAAAGCATTGTGGGGATTTTAAGGACGCGAAGTCTACCCAGTGCAGCCTCGGAATGTCCACCAAACCAAGGACGCGGCCTCGGTGGAATTCCAAGTATGCTGGACATTGGAACAGTACTTCAGCGGCACTCGATGACGTAGCATCCTTGAAATATTGGATTGGAAGCCAGTATCCTCGGAGATTGAGAAACGGACAGTGACTGTCCTGTTCTACTTTTTGACGCATGTTGTATGTTCTGTGATCTGTGTGAGTAACCAGAATGAAAGAAATGTGTAAGTGATGTTGTGCTGTAGATCTTTTGGCAAGTGGGTTTTTGAATAAAGATTAAAGTAAATGTTTTCTGTGAAATTGTATATATTCTCTTTCAGTTAAAATGTTCTTTAACAAATCAGTAGTAAAAGTGACAAGCCCTTTTGTTTTTGTTGTACTGTAAATGAGTGTTTTCTCCTGTTTTTCAAAAGTAGGAGCCCAGGTTAAAAACGTTTCTTTCTGTACATTTTGTAAGTGGATCTCTCTGACTTATTTGATTACAGCTACTAACTGTTAACTTCAGTGGAGACAGAACTTATGAAGGTACAAATAACTTCCAAATAACTTTTTACCTAATTGAGCTTAGACAATACATAACTGTGATTATGGAAACAATATTGCTGACACTGCAATGTACCCCGGACACACATACATGGCCTTTGATCATTGTCCATTGTGTTCTGTGTTCAATAGGCTCCACTCATCCTGCCGCGCTTGTTCTTTCTTCCTCTCGGCGCAGCAGTTCAATCTACCCTCCGTCCTCCCGTGGGCCCGGCCGCCACACCTTTTCTCTCAACACCTCAGTCAAGCACTCTCTGTGGCCACTCAAACCTAAGACCTCCGCTTCCGCTCTCAATATGAACATCCACTATCTCATGACACCGCTCTCCCCCAGAGGAAACACAGTAAAGACCAGTTAACCAAGCAGCTGTCGGGGGAGAGCTTCTCTCCGGCTGACTGAGGGCTGCCGACAGTTGTTTCCTTTCCCTCTTACCGTCCGGAGATAATTCAGTCAACAGGCTTTGAACTGTAGATAAGAGAGGAAGAGGATGATCCTGGGGATGGGCCTGCTTTATATGGGGCAGGGGCAAAGGAGTAGAGGGGCAGGACAGGCAGAGGGGAGCAGTGGCAGGTGTATGGGAACAGGAGAGGGCCAAAAAAGACAAGAGAGAGAGGAAACTGCCCAATGTACAGTCCACCACACAATAACCTCTTAAATGAAATTCTAATACTTTTTTTCTCATATTTATTACTACAGCGTCGTACTTGTTGGGCTAAACTTTTAATGATCACATGGCACACAACCCTTTCAACCTTGTAAATATAAAGTATTCAACATCAGAAATATTTATCAGGTGGGCCAGATCTTAATCACAACTTGGCTCCATTAAAAGACCAATGAGTTTTGTATTTTTCCTAACAACTTATTGCTGTTACGCAATCGTGTCTCCTGTGTCAGCACATGACTGAGCACTGCCCCACATAATCCTGTTCTTTTCCTTCCTGCGTTTTATGAATGCAAAAAGATGTGGGAGAGGAAATTAATTTCCAATAAACATTTGACAGAGTGGCTTTTGTTTTGTCTCAAGCACGTGGGTTTTGCATACCTGCCAGGTGTTGTCGACTCAAACCTTCCCCGGGGCCCCGTGCTCTGTGGCAAGGTGCACGATGAAAGGCCTCGGGTGGCCCATCAAAGGGCCCATTGAGATCCAGCCACGAGCAGGACAGAGGGCCACAGTGTGGGCCCTGGAAATGTGACACCCTCTGACAGAAGCTCCATACAGCCCACTCAGGGCCACGCTGACAGCATCGCTCGCAGGAGATCAGGCGCTCCCTCGGTCACTTCTACTGACGCGCTACCTGCTGACCCAGGGAGAGGGATGATACAGTCAGGGAGGGATTGTGCTGAGAGAACATAGATTATCTTAAAATTAAAAATGTTGTTCATTTTGGGTTAAACAATTGATGATACGTAAGATAGATATTGGAAGCAACAGGTATTTTTGAAAATAATATTTTGTGTACTTACTTTGACATGTTACATGCAATGCAAAAGTATATCTTGTTATACGTTTTCTAAATAAGACTACTCCTACTACTTGAAAACAACGCTTAACGATAAAAAGACTCAATACAGTGACGGTGCCCACAAGCCAACATTCACCCAGTCGTTTTACCAGGTGTAACATCTTAGTTTAGCCAGTCAGCATGCTAACTTCGGCTAATTACTATGCAAAATACAGTTAAGGCTTAAGGTGATAATCATAAACTGAACAATGCGATAGATTTAACAGTTAGTTCAACCAAAGTTATCCACACTTGTTCTGTAGGTGGAATTTTTTTTCCACCACTTCATGTCAATCCAGCAAACGGTTGAGAGACCAAAAAGTGGTGGACCCAGAGAATCAAAAAGCAACTCATTGATTCTGGAATATGCTCAGTAAAAAAAAGGAACAGCACTGGGAGAAATCTACCAGACGTCTTTGCTCAACTGAGGTTTACGACTACACAGCCCACGTCAAAGTTGAGGGTCTTTCAGCAGAATGATCTTATTAACCAAGCACCTTCTGAATGTCGTTCCCACACAGATAAAAAAAAGAAGAAGTGGCTTTTAATGAACTGTAATATAATTTTAACTGTGAGTCTCTCAAATTAGCAGTGGTTGGGTCACGACTGGGCTGCTGCTCTCATCGGTGCCCTCAAATAAGCCTCACCTGTCGGGGCAGTAAAAGAGCACAGAGGGTCTTCAATCAACAGAGAGTGAGCAGGGGACAGGTCTCTGCACTGGACTGTAACCACAGGTATTAATAGACAGGCTGAGGCAAACAGAAACGTATGCTGATCAACTAATGGGTTTGATAATTTCATATTTTATCAATTTAATATCTATTTGCTATTTCTATCGAGAAAATGTAACCATGTTTTAAAAAAGGTGTTTGCTTTCTAATAAATCTTGATGAATACGAGGTGAACAAAAACGAATTAATCCAATGTATCACCCCCTCAGTTCCTGTAAACAATGCAACCAACATACAAACCCCCACCCTGATTGCACTGTCCTATCCATTGAAGCTCATCACCTTTAAAAGACACAGCCTTAAATAATAATAGGAGTTGTTCATGTTGACACCCCACCTGATGTTTGTTGCTCAGAAATATATTGCCTCGGCAGAGCGGAGCAGTTGTCTGTGATGTGCACCTGCACCAGCCATTCAGCAGGAAGTCAATAAATCCTGCAGAGCTGAAATGTTCCACTGCCGGCTCACTGAACCCCGGGTTCGCCTCCTGTCGCACTGTGAACCCTCAGATATGTGTTTTTGTTAGTGTGCATTCATGTTAGAGTGTACATTGGATCCTTTGCAGGCGGCGGTGCTTTGATTATCTGCCCTCACCACACGAGCAGGTCCTCCCCCCACCTTCCTCTACGCCGCCCCAACCCCCAACGCCACGTGCCAGCGGGCTGTGCATATACAAATCACTACAGCCTTGTTAGCATAGTTTAGTGAAGATGTCAGCTTTACGAGGGCCTGGGATGCTTGCTATGCGTCTCAGGGACAGCAGGGGAGGGGCTGACCCACGAGGGGGTACAGCGGGGCACACAAGCCCTGCACTGTAAATTTAGGTCTGAGGTATGGGAGCTGTGAAACGACAGGCCCGGACCCCGGAGGAACAGCGTGAACCCACTGTGTGATTTAACAGGGACACACACAGCGGAGCAACACTGAGAATAAGATCCTCGCTTCAAATAAAAAGAGCCCCCTGTTTTCTGATATAGCATCAATAATAATTTGATCATACATCACTGAAGAGGCCTTTTCCCGTGCTCATAATCAAAGCTACGATGAATGGACATTTGCTTATGAGTATTGTTTTGTGTGTGTGCGAGTGTGTGTGTGTGTGTGTGTGTGTGTGTGTGTGTGTGTGCGGGGGGAAGCTGGCATCATTAGATTGTTAATCTCATTTCCTTTCTGATGATTGAAAATGGAGAGAGGCTCTGAGTTTATCAGGCAGATAAATGGACGGCCCATCCTGTGAGGAGATCTAATCTGTCATGCGCCGAGGCTAGGGTTCACCTGCCACCGGATAATAACCATGTCGAAGGGCACAGATGATTTAGGAGAGCCCGGCTCTTTGTTTGGCTTTCCAAACACCTGATGGTTTCATCAATTAACCGGGCACAATTAGCGGCCCACGTCACGCCAGGTAGACTCCTTCAAGAGAAATATGAGATATTAAAAAGCAGGGAGGAACTCCATTAGAGCTGACCTTTTCGGTGAAATTACTGATATTTGAGATTTAATTCAGAATTCAATGAAAACTTCATCTTTATTCTTATGGCTGAGGCCCCTTCTGTCTCCAGTCTGAAATGGGGTCTCTTGCAGCCCGCTGGTCGTTAATTATGATCTTTATAAATTAAATTAAGAGGATGTCACTGCTTGATTTTTTTATCTTCCTGTCCTACAGGTTAAAGAGTAGATAAGATATTTATCACCTCTTGGCTGATCTCCTACATATTAATTATAAAACGCAGCACATTTCCAATTGGCTTTCAGAATGCTTTCAGTTATCAAGTAAACATTTATTACATATTACCAGAATACGTTGTGAGTATCCTTGTGAGTTTATTTGAACAAATGGCCTTTTCTCCCTCTGAGGCTGAAAAACAATCTCAGCTATTCACCTGATAGTTGGGTAAAATATGCAGCCGCCTCTGACATGTGACAGATATGGACCCTGGGACAGAAAAGACAATGTAATTCTGAGGGTATCCATCCTGATAAAAATGCCTTTGGCAAGATGAAGCGCGGTGTGTTGTTACACAGTAACGTTTTGAGATGTGTAATAGTCCAGATTATGTTATACTCGCTGAAGGAGAGTGCTGTCCCTCCTCTTTTCTCTGTCAATACATACATCACATTTCTATGTTATACTTTCCCCCCCCGCACTGTCAGTCTTTTACTTACTTTTGAACACAAACACATTAAAGCAGAGACGACCACCACACTCATCTCTCTAAGTCTCTTTCCCCCGTCTCTTACTTGCAGCTGCCGGCTCTCATCTCATTTTATCTCTCCCTCTCTCCCTTTCTTTCTCTCACACACACTTCACATACACAAAAACACACAGCCACTGCCAGCCGCATGCATTTATTTATTCGTTATATTTCCTAATTCAGTTTGACGAATGAGTGACAGCTTGACACTTCATTCGGCAAGATTAATAGAACGACACAATATTTACGTGGCAGAGACAGCCAATTATCCCACCATCTATCATCCAGATTATCTTTCTGATTGAAAACTACTCGTCCATGTAATCGGAATTATTTGGAATTAGAAGGGAATTTATGGCTTCTTGTGTCACTTTTCCTGGACGGTGGTAAATTAGAAATATTAGATACATAAAGAGAGTATAGGAAATGGGATAAATAGAGGCCCGGAATTGATGTCACACATTTCCATTTTATTTTTCTGCCAGTGTTGGCCCTCTTCAATAAACTCCATTTTACCTAACGTTTCAGAGATTATCTTCACAAATTATTGACACACATTGTGTTCTGATTATACCAATACAATGATGTAGATATGTTTGATTAAGCAATGAGCTGTTTTAATGAGAAAGCAGAATGAAATGTGTTGAACTTTGAAGACAGTAATGGATAGATCTTATCAACAGAGATAGCCTTGTGTGTATTGATCTCTGGCTATGGTTTTAAATGTCCATCTCACTCAAGGCAGAACCAACGTTAGTTTACGCCTTCAACCTCTGTCCTTCAGCCTCTGTTGATACATTTTCCAGACTCTTTCTATCTCACCCTACAATACTTTGTATTCTGTTTTCATACATCACCTTTTTGTACCATTCTCTCGTCAAATTGTTCACCACTTGATTCATTAACATAATCTCTGAGCTCTTCCTAATGTCTTTGAGTATCTACGTTTCATACAAGAAACCTGTTTCTATTATACTTATAATGAAAAACCTTGTGTGTGTGATGTGGTTGTCAGATCAGTTGAGACACAATGGATGGACAGGACTGACAGTAAAAGCTCCACACTGTAGATATCAATTCCCCCCCCCGCCGAATATGGAAGTTGTTTTGAATCAGCTATACTGTAAATTAAAATAGACCTCTAATGTAATCTGATGCCGAAGTGGTCAATAGCCGGACTAAAAATAAACGCACCTAATATTTGTTATGGTACATGAATTGACTGAGTATTTTTCGCTGTAGGTCTTTAGTAATGAAATTTGGAAAGTGACGTTTCATCCATTTAGTAAATCCTGGCAGTCTAAAAGCCGAGCACTCAGTCATTTTTTCTTTTAGAAATGGTGAAAATTGCCACATATAACAATGTTGCTGGGGTTTGATTGTATTGGCCAGAGTGCGTTCAGACTTGTAAATGGGATTATGCCATACCAATATAGTGCTTCAACAACTAGCTTGTTTATTTTTATCCTCTTATTAAGGGAGTTGAATCCTTAAAGGGTGCCAAAATTATCCTGCAAATCGCTGACAGGGAAAAATGAAAGGTCTCTAACGGTTATTATAAGCAATCTGTCTGCATTGAAGCACAATGTGACTGCTGCGCTTGCGATACCAACGAGGTGACCTCCGTGAGATGGGAAGAGAGACGTGTTGAAAGTCAGACACACCGTCTGGATGGGACCACTAGGAATACACACACCTCACACAGCACGTTCATACCACTGCCACCCTCAAAGACACTCAGCATGGACTGTTTTACACAAAATATAACCATAAAAGTTTTGTGTCCTACTTTATATTTTACAAATATGTGTTTAACAGTATATGGTGCATCCAAAACGTATGCATTGTTACTAAAACTAAAAGTCTGTGATTTAACATTTCAAAGTAAAAATACAGAAGGATCATCACAACATACTTAAAGTATAAAAAAGTAAAAGTACTAGGCACTTTAAAAAGTGTTATGCTCTTATACTGTAGAATAACATATTATCCTGTTTGTATTACAAACACATAAAGTAGATGTACAGTAGGAACATTTTGATGATGAAGGTAATCAAAGTGGAGAACATTTAAAATGCCTTTTTTACTTTTTATAGTATTATGGTAATTGCTAGTATGGAAAATGAATATTTTATAAGCCTATATGTTTTATGTGAAAAAAACAACTATAAGAAGATTCATTCTGAAATGAACTGTCGTACAAGAAAAATAAAACATACAATGGAGATACCTAATTAAAGTTAGACAAATCCCTACTTTACTACAGTACTTCAGTCATAGTATTAAGTTACTTTCCACCCCTGCTTGTCAGTGCTTTGTTGGTATAGAAATCGAAATATTTGAAACAGCACTTAACTGGGAAATATTGTCTTGGCAGCCACCAAATTCTTTGTCGAACCATAGCCTAACTTTCTCTGTGGCGCAACATGCTCAAGTTTCCATTTACCCATGTACAATACATAAATTCATTTCATAGCATTCATAGTACTGTCTTTACGTTTCATGAGTTAAAAAAATCTTCTTTTAATGAACCTAACAATAAACTCTCCACAACAGGTTGAAGGTAGTTCTCTTTCCATGTCATGGCGATGCTCTTTGTCTACTTTCTTTACCAAAGATGGCTGCAGGCTGCCGGAGGAGTTGGTATTTTGGATAAATCTCAGGAGTTAACGAAGCCAGATCACTCTGCTGGTTGACTCCTTGGACCCCAGGGAGCAAATTAACAGTATTGCGCTCCTGGGTTCCCCGTAACCTTTCCCCATCCTGACTGACATTTGTGTTTTTCTTTGCCTTGGGCCTGGGCGTATGGCGGCCTGTGAGAAGATGCACGGGGATGCTAAGTATGTTAAACAACTGCATGCATGTGTCCAGTTGGGTTATAATTGTGATGTCAACGTGTGTGTGTGTGTGTGTGTGTGTGTGTGTGTGTGTGTGTGTGTGTGTGTGTGTGTGTGTGTGTGTGTGTGTGTGTGTGTGCTCTGCTGTGAAACTGAGCACACATTCACAGCTCTGACTGTGACACATCTGATGAAAACAAGAGCTGCTGAAGAGAGTTGGTACGTTGTTCTCAAGTTACGAAATCTCGTCATATAGTATTGTAACGTTATTGTTACACCAACAGCTGCTGTGTGTCAGGACTGTGTGTTAGCAGATCAGGCACTCTCTTCTTCTAGATGTAGAGAGACAGATGTTTACAGTCAGGGAGCGATGTCAACAACAGTTTTTAGACATGCAGCAACATTTCTGGATGTTTTTAAAAGATAAGATCAGATAATATTATCATTTTGCAGTGTACTGACTTATTATTTATTAATGATATGCGAGTTAGGTGTTTTAGGACGAAATGTTGCTGAATAAATATGCACCCAGTATTTCACTTCCCATTCTTCATCTGCCAGGACAGTGAAGAGTAATCGTGAATCAAACAAAAATGTAACTACATGGTTTCCAATCTAAATGAAAAGGTCAGTGAAAAGAAAAAGTGTATATGAAAAGTTCCCCTTTCTTATAACATACTTGTGTTATACAGTACTCCATTTGCTTTATACAAATCCCTGTACTATTAAGCAGTTAGTTAACATTTACTAGACATTTGTACAATTGAACACTAACATGATCAATCAACTGTGAAAGTTTAAAAAGATTTTTCTTTTAAAACTTTCACATTTCATTGCTAAATGTTTTTCATTGATTAAATCATTTTCTTTCATCTTGCTGTCGTTATCACGCCACCAATTGCAATTCATACGTTTTCTTTTGCAGCTGCGTGTAACAATGTCATGTTTTGCCTTGCTTTGTGTTGTCTCTAAGTACTAAGTATTGTACTTTACTTTTTCATTAAATACTACTACACTATTCTATTTTTGACAGGTATAGTTACTTATTAATGTGAATATAAAGATTTTATATACTAAACATAACTATGCAATAAAATATGATACGCTGTTATAGAGGTTCAAGTAAAATAGTAGAAAGGAGCTCTTCCTCAGCCAGCCATAACAATAAAATGCATCTTATACATTTATGCATCAGTAATAAAAACCCAATGATACAGTACATTATAATAATATAACAACTGACATCCCATATTCTGCTGCATTAAGAGCACTACTCCTTTGGTACTTTCCGCAAATGTTCAATACTTTTGCTTACGTTTTATATTTTGAATACAGGACTTTTAATTGTTGTGGCATATTATACACAAATGGGTGCTTATACAGTCTTTAAAGACATCTAGCTCCTGTTTCTGGCGATATTAAAGGCCCTTTTTTGAGACAAAAGTATCTCTAATGAAACAAAGCCATGGATATGTTTAGTGTAATATGGTTTATAGCGCCTGGAAAAGGTTAATAAAATGCAAAATATCTGTACTGTTCTTCCAAAATCTATATTTCAATATGTTGAAATATAAAATGTACAATAAAGGTACAAGCCAATAGTGTGGAAAAAAATCAAATAAAAAAATGTATCGAGCTGCACTGAAACAAGTGTGATTGAACTTCTGAAGAGTGAAGTGACCGCGGACCATTTTAGTTCTCAGACCGGTAGAAGTGGTGTGGGAGAAGAGGGATGGAAATACGGTTGGGTGTATGAACCTTACAGTGGAGCTGTCATGGTGCTAATGGAAGAAGTGGAGCAGAGGGTCAGGAGTCCTCAGCACCTGTGTGGAAGATTAATGACCACAGAGCTACAGGAGGGAAAGACGGACAGAAAAAGAAAGAAACTCTAAAACGGGCCTTGGCCTATCTGACTAACCCAAAGGTCACAAATGCTTGACCCTTGCGAGGCAGCTACGATATTACCTACGTCTCTGCACTTCTGTCACTAGTGTTTGGAAAATGATATAGATCCAATGGACTTTATTTCAACAGATATCAAAACCAGCCTGAGAACATGTTACATGTAAAGTGTATGATAGAGCAGTTAGATTCATATTCAGCACAAGCTGTTGTGCCTTCAGACCATAAAAGGTGCTCTCAGGCAGTGATGACAGTGGGACCTTATGATTACCTCAGTAGCGTGTAGCGCCACAGAAAAGAGATATCATCATTATCTCGACACAAAGGCGGCCCTCACATTGTTAAAACAATTTGCCGCTTGCTAATTTAGGCTGTCAGAGCGGCGCACAGGTCTACTTCCAAGAGTTAAGTTGTAGGGCTTTTTCTTCCCCCNTTGTGTGGTTACATAGGAACAAAATAAATAAACAAAATTAAGATATGTAGAACCCGAAAAAACGGTAGTAGTCCTTGACTTAAAAGTTTTATTTCAGTGGCCTTTGTCTGCAGATCCGCTATGTGTGTGTGACTTGGACTAATGGGTTGCTAGGAGTCGATTCCAACTTCGAGACACTAACCTACAAATCTGCGTTCGTGCGACCCTAACCACGAGGAGGGCGCGGAGAGCGGGAATTGATAGTTGTCTTAACGTACGTGCCGTTGTCAACCCCAAGTTGGCGAACGTCTCATTAGACGTCATGAGTAAGTTTTGATTTATTGTGGTCCTAATAGGAACAAATTAATGGTGTTGTAATTAGCCCAAATTTAACCCATGTTACGAAAACACAAAAAGGGGAAGCTAAGCCTCTTTTGTTTATCAAAAAAAGACTCAAATCCTACCGGCTTTTCTGTGAGGTGTGATGGGGTATTAAGAGTGATAGCAGAAAACCTGGAATGTCGAACTAATTAGAAGTTCGGAAACAATAACTACAACCTCCACCATCACCCCGATTCCATTGTCCCGCAGTTTGTCTGAAAGCTTTACCTTACTTTGGTGCCGTCTGGGATAGGTTTTTCGACTGTCAGACCCCCCCCCCTGTCAGGGGGGGCCTTGATGTGTACGACCCGATAACACAAAGCGGTTTGTACAAGATCCGTGGCAGAGCTGACCCTTTGAACATCCAAATTTTTCTGTAAGGAAGCATAAAGGGTGGTTATCTTCAACGGTCACATGTAGGGACTCCAAAATCCGTACCTAGTGATGATGTAACAGGTTCCCGGTTTTACTAGGTTATCTGGTGAAAGCGCCCGGTGGCTAAAGATATATATCGGAGGTTGAGAGACAACCATGACGTGTCAACGGAGGTGTCTCTGCAAACATTTTTTTATTTTTATTTACTCACCCCCCGCCTTGCGGTGCATTGTGAGGCGGTTACGGTCAGTGGGGCAGCACGCCCGGGCTACTCTTACAGACCGCCCGGCCCTACACCGGGCGCCCGGTGGGTCACCTACCAGTGACCAAGATCCCCTATGTTTGTGTAACCACAATAGTTTACATTTTTGTACATTAATTATTTACCGACTTTTAGCCGAACTGATAGGCTATCTACCGTCGTAATTATATATGGGGTGTACGTCGAGTCAACAATGAAACATTAGATGAGGAGATGTTAACTCTCCAATTGGATCATAAAAATGAGGGTTGTACAATAAACTCAATGAAACGTCTAAGACTGAATTACTACATTTGTATATTTGTTAGGCATTTAGGCTGAAATCAATGTGGATCATGGTTAAGTCCCTTCCACAACAGGTTTCACGGTTGTTAGTCCGCTCTATACAACTATCAACCACGGACTCTTCTGATTTGTAAATAGACGTCTAAGGGATGATATCCTATACGTAATCTATAAGAAATTTGGAAATTCGGGACTCGGACCCCTACGTCCGCGTCCGAGTTTTAGCTATAAGGGTCTTGTTTACTGGTATAGAAGGTGAAGATTTTCCACATTTTAATTATTATAAAATGAAGATTTCTCGTTCAATGGTGGACACTCAACCTACATCTTCACAGTTCTTTAGTTATATCTACAAAAATAGAAATTTCAATTTGAAGTCTAAATAACAGTGTGTTATTTAGAAAAGAATAACAAATTAGAAGGAAAATATTTAAAAAATCAATGTATAACTTAACCAGATGAGTTATTACAGCGTCCGGTATTATTTTACACACATTTGTATCATACATGTTTATTTTTATCATTAAGTCTAATTTAATCATAAGTATTACTGTAACTTAATTATCTGTTTATTTCCCACTGATTGAATTCACATCTAGCCTCTGATTTCATCTTCCTTAGAACAAACCAAACTCTGTCTCTACAACCATTGGTTTGTAATTAACATGTATGTAAGTTTCAACCGTCTGGTCAACACTTCTTGTAATGTAAGTTTGCTTGCTGAAGACCTTCTCTTCCCTCCTTCTGGAGTGAATAAAGTATTGGTATTTTCTTTGGATCAAAGGTCTGGTGCTGGCTTCTTGGTGCGAGACTCTGTCCTTTCGGCTGAAATAGATTAACTCTGTTAAATGCTTTTTGACTTTTATTGACTTTATTAAATAACACAACTTTGCTTTAAACTTCTATTATTTGTTCATTTCTTGCCAACCAGGTTGTTTCTGTTTTTAAAGTGGAATTTCCTCCACGATAAGGATAGCAGAACAGCTCAGGACTTAAATAAATAGTTCAGCACAAAAAAACAAACAAGCTTTTTTGAATCAACAGCTATGGATGAATAACTAATCTTAGCATTAAGACAAGGAAAAAAGCTTCCCCATACTCTTTCCAAATATATAAATGATAGATATCAGTATGTCTAAACTTCACTGATGCCGCACAGTTACAGTATACAGCATGGCTCTACTCGACTCAACTTCCTTTTGTGTGGTTACCTATTAGCAGAAGTTGAGAATTGTACTTGTTAAGCTACTGGTAACACCTTGCTGAATAGGCGACTTCATGTTTATATTTATGTTTTGAAACACACGGCTCAGTCTCAAAGTAAAACCATTGAAGGCCAAGCTTCTTCATTCATTTTGTTTATGACTCATACGTTTACATGATCAGCTTCACCTGGTTCTGTTTTTGTAGGATTTCCCATTAATTACTTCCATTTAACTTTACTACAAATGTGATTACCGGTAACTAAGCCCCCTGCGATGCTTAAAGATCCACCCCACAGTTACATAATGTTAAATAACCTTAAAGATAATGCCTGTTTTATTAGTGTGAACATTTTGTATTGAATGAGTTTTCATGAATGCTTCCCAGGAGAGGAAAGCTGTTGTTTATGTTTTCACTGGCTGCCCTGAGGAAAGTGACTCATGGCTCAACCACTGAGACAGCGCCTCAGGCCATCATATGCTGCCCGCCAAGGTTCCCCGATGCAATCTTTATCTGCTAGTGTGTGTGCATGTGTGTGTTTAACTTTTTATATCTATCCATTAATATAGAGGTGGCTAATATTTTTACAGTGAAAAACATAGGTACACAAAGCCAGCATAATGTGGCTTTAATTACTAATGCAGCAGTCACAAATCAGGTAAAAGTATACACAACATTCCGACATAGAGCCAACAATTGCTAAAAGTGTTGTATATTTCAAAAAGGATAGTGTATGTCCGGAGCAGCTGAGAGTAGCCACTAATTTAGATTTCCACAACAAAACACAGTTATTTTATAGCTCTGTAGCTGCTGGTAAATGACATGCAATAAAGTTACAAGTTAACACCTGTTGGTATGCAGCAATAATATAATGTATCACAGTGTTTGATTTATTATAATGTCCCCTTGGTTGATGCAAATGGTTTTCCAGTATTATCTTGTATCCTGGAATGAAGGTCTTCCAAAGGCAGCCCCCCTATTGTGGCGGTGTGATCTCATTTTCTCAGCGGTGAAGCGAACTGCTAGCCTCCCTCTGATCCACCTGGCAGGAGGGGAGTTTGGATTGAGACAGGCTGGCTAGCCCACTGACCTCTGGGTAAAATCTCTAGCTGCGCTGGGCAGGCAGCCGGTGTGGGCCAACGATAGGGCACGAATGACTGAAGCAATAGGGCTGTGATTAGCTGACATGGCGGCTGGGTTTTGCAAGCTGTCCTATTCTTGGGCGTGGGTGGGCAAAGGGGCAGAGCAGCTAAAATGGGAATGAATGTATTGATCCTGCTGCCATTATGAGAATGACACACACAAGCTATTTTTACAGGAGGGGGAACACATTGCTGGCGAAGGCAATCTGTCGGTGACGTAGATAAGCTTCAAAAAGATAGATGGTACCAATGGACGTACGAACGATACAGGCTTGATGTAAAGGAACACTTTGCCGTTTTAGGAAATATACCTATTTCATTTCTTACCAAGAGGTCCAAGATCAATTCTGTTCCCATATAAGGTAAAGATAAAGCTAGAACCATTAGCTTATCTTAACACAAAGACTGGAAACAGCTAGCCTGGCTCTGAAGCAAATGTATCAACACATTACAGTATATCGCAGTATTGTTTCTGTTTAAAAGCTGAAGAGTAAAAATAAAAATTATTTTACTATACTATATTTTTGTTAATACCCCACTAGTACAAGAGAGATTATCCTGCTGATATGTGGTAAGTAATATAAACGTGTGTTTGCCACAGACCTTATTTTCTACACTATACTGAAATCCAATGGAAAATCCCATTGATTTTGTCGAGCGAGCCATTGCAATGCTTACTTTTGGTTTAGCACACAAAAAGACATCACCACTGACAGCTCTATTATATGCTGGTGGTTTAAAGGCAACCTAAGCTCTTGCAGCCAAGACATACTAGTCTAGCACGTACATTTGTGTAAAAACCACAATATGTCATTCTTTTAGATCATTAAGTGTAAAATGTGCTCCCACTGGGGCTCCCCATTAACATGAGAAAAATAACAATGAGTCTATGTAATTATGTAATATTTTACAGCAGCAGTTCTGTAAATGAATGATGGCTAGATGGGCGATGTCATAACAAGATCCCTGTCAACAACGCTGTCCTCTGCCACCTGCCCTCCCTCCTCACCACCCTTTAGCGCTCATGGGAAGTGAGCTGGTCCTATTGGAATGCTGCAGCCTGCCAACAGCCAGAGTTCAGAGGAGGCTTATTCTCACTCACGCCACTCACTGAACACCTCCACCCTTTTTGCATAAAGTAATTGCTGTCAGGGAGTGTGCACTGCAGAGAGTTGCTTGGGCTCCATATGCACAGAGGCTGAGATTAGGGAATAAAAGAGCTAAGTCAGTGCTACTTAGGCACTCCCAGATCCAGCGTCTGTCATTGTGCTGCTGTGGATGAGGGCTGACAGTGATGAATATTGGCCAAAAGTTGGTATTCCACATGATGATTTTCCCTAATGAGAATTGATGAATGCGGGAGGGAGGGACTCAGGATTGTGTGATGAGAGGAGGGACCGCTCATTAGAAGCCAGTCATGCTAAGTTGAGCGGCTTTAAGGTGGGCAGGACTGCATGGCTGAGCTATGCCACTCCAGCAATTCTTCAACAAAAACGTCAGCTGATATCATTGATCAATACCGCCTCACGCAGAAGAGTGTCAAATGAGAAATATCCATAAGAGGAACAAAATCAATAGGCCAACTCCTCCCTGTGCACAAATAGCATTAAGCAATACTGTCCACATAGCAGAGCTTTTATTAGTTGTGTGTCAGCGTCCACATATGTTACCAAAGATCTATAGCAATCTGAATCCATATGCATGAAGCTGGGGTGAACACCTGGGTGTGGGACAGTCGTGGGCCTCTGCTGTCCCAGCTGCAGCCACACCACCCGGGGAAGGGGAGCAGGGCCGCTGCACTAGCAGATGGCATTGTGGGCTTTGAAAAGCCGTGGCCCTGAACGAGCCCCAGGCAGCCCCAGAGGCCAGCACTCAGCCAAAGCTCCACATGTGGCAAGCCAGGAAGGACATTAAGTGGATAATAGTTAATAGCGAACCAGGTCATTTACTATCATGTGCGTACTTTATCGAGCAAAACCACCACTACTGTGTGCAGAAGGGGCTGCGGCTAAGAGAAGGTTTAACTTTTAGATGCAGATGAAAGTGCTAAATGATCACGAGGGGCCATTTGAAGACTGTCACGTTCTTGGATAAACATTGTGCAATACTTCAGGTCATTTATTGGCTTGTTGTGGGGTTTATGAAAAAGAAAATGAGTGCCCATGTTGTTCTTTCAGTCATATGACTGACCATAGAATATGGCCTTGCGCATTTCAACATTTTCCACCCTAGATGTTATGGCCCCCTCTCCTTTACGGGGCCTATGGCCATGTGATGTGTCACTCCACTATGGTTAAGTATAGATGAAGAGATAGCCTCTTTAATATCCAGGAGCTCATTTTACAGTGGCTGGCAGGTCACAGCACGATGACAGCTAAACAAGCCAGGCTACAGACTGGAACACAAGCCACACAGGGCATGTGGACTGTGGCCTGTACAGTGGATACCGAACACTCAAGATGGACTGTTGTTAAGATACAGTTAGTGGTGAAAGCATACATGCATTGTAATTTCCTTTTGTAAGTATGTCTGAATGATCAAATGCATCAATTTGCAAAGAATTCAGTTTTTGGAGTCCACCAGCCAGAACAATTTGAGATTCTCCACATATAACTTAATCTTCAAGGACAGTCTGAATGTTTTCTGTTTCTTACCAGCAGTGATAGACTTTGTCATTGGCAGATGCAAAGCAGGGATATCTAGGGACACTTAATAGGATTGCCTTGTCTACATTATATTTTCTCTCAAAAATGAATTAGGATATCTTAATATTTTTCGTCACAAAGAGAAATAATGTATCCTATAGGTGCATTCAAAACCATTTAACCATTTCCTTCTGTTTTCATAATTGGTTTTAACTGCAAGTTCCTTCAAACATCTAGCCGTCACCATCTCCAGTATTGGATTTTTCTAATATTTCTATTCATGAAGCCCTCTCTTTATTCCCTTCCTGTTGAAATGACATGGTTTTTAATCAGCCAATGCAATGTCTGACTGCACTGGAGTCATTAAACCTGCCTCTACACAGACACACATCCCACTGTCTGCATAGACTATTAGAGAGATGGAAGATTATGGCCTAAATGAAGCAATTAGTTACGCAAACCTAATGATCATCTTATTTGTGTGTATGAGTCAGATGCATTTCCCCCTTGCTCAAGTCAAGTATTGCTTCCTCTCAAATGATTTTGTAGCAATTGAGTAAAAACAACAGCAGCATCAACAACAAAAACAACATCAGGAGCCATAATGAAAGGAGTGCAGGCAGAGGCACTCAGGCGATTGCATCCATTACCCCTCTCCTCTATATGGACCCCTTCATAGGGATTACCCCTGGATCCAGAGAGGTTGATTATTAGACGCTCGCAAAGGTTTCGTTTGAATCGCCCCAGTTAAACGAGAAATTGCAGGCTGAGGAGAGAGGCTAATAACAGTTATTAACCCCGTGCAGGCGGCAGTGTAAAAGAGCGCCACAATAACGAGGTGCACCACCAAGGTTTGAGGCGCAGCGCAGCTAGCACACCCCCGAGGAGAAGCTAACTTATTAAAATAATGAATTAGCCGACCAGATTACTGCAGCCTGCGGCAAAGGCAATTATCCCCCTTCAAATCCCTGGACAGGGCTCCCTAGCGCCACCATAAAACAAGTGCTCGGAAAGCAGGAGCCCTCCGCTCCACACAAATGAATAGGCTGTTAATTAGGATCTCTCCCGCTGCGGGTAGCCTTCCCACTGCCATAACAGAAACCACTTCCACGACAGGGAGGGGAGGAGGGGGAAGATACAGGGAGAATACACTGAATGATTGGGATTGCAAAAGATAATGAAACATGTAAAGAGTGAGGAAAAGTGAGGCTGCTAATAGTTTAAGTAGAAAGAAAAATGCAAAGAATGACAACGCAAGAGCTAGTTTGACTGATACAGAGATGTCAGGAAACAATGGTGGCCCGGACTGAGAGCTGTGTGAATTCCCTGCACATTGTTGTGTTCTCTGCTAAACATTTGATGGCTTTATTGTGCAAGGCCAGGTCCAGTAGAGCTGGTGCCGTAGAATCAGTGCCTTCCTTCATCAATTACACCTGCATAAGATATGTTTTACAGAATGGCAATTCAAGGACCAAACTGTGATCTTAGAAAGCATTCTATAAATCAACATTTTTTAATAATTGTAAAAACTATTGAAGATCACCTCAAAGTGGGAGTTTTCTTGTCATACAGGTTTGGAAGTGAAGTAGGCCAATGGCCACCCTGAAAAAGAGCCTGCTGTACTTCATGACTTATATACAGCCCATAATGGTTATAAATACTAAAGCATCCCACAGTTGACATCATGAACCAAATCTGGCCACCTTCTGCGATCACCTTCCAAATCCACACCAGTAGAAATCACAAAGTTTTGAAGGCTGGACTCACCTTGTCCTGTATAGCTCCACTTATAGAGAGCAGGGAGATTTCTAAAGTGTCAAAGTGGAAACTGTGCCAAAGGGATAACTGCTACACACATTAAAGTTCAGCTACACATTAAGATCTTTCTTGTGCATTTCAGTTACAAATCCCATGTAAAAGAGCCATTTATATACTTGATAAGTCTCTTTCTTTCCACTATTGGTAAATATTAGCGGATGTATCTGGTTTACATTTGAATTATTTGATCATTTGCTTGTTAAGTCTTCTCCTTGTATGGAACATGTTGTCTTTATATGCATTGATTACCATTGACTTGTGGTTTTCAGAAGGAATATTAAGTCCTGAAGAAGAAACAACATTTAGTTTGTTATGGAAATATTCCATAATGTCAGTTTCTCTTGGGTATATATTATGCCACTAATTTTAATTAGCAAAGACGTCTATATTTACCTTACAGTGAACTGAAATGCATTTCAATGAAATCACACAGTGCTGTATTTACTGTATATATATATATAGTCGTTTGAAAAAATAAACATTGTGTATTAATAGTTTAAAGCATACTCTTTATAGTGCAATTTGCTCCCAAGAGGACTATTATATAGTCACACCGATATACAGGGCACAAAACAAGACATTATGCCAGTGTACTGTATGAATATGCCTGCAAGGCTCGACATGAATGCAATTTCATGTAATTTGAATGCCTTTCATGAGGCAAGGACTCTTTTGAACTGTCTTAAAAAGCTCATCCACCATGGTAGCTGCCAGTGGCCCTGGATACAGAGGAGTCATGTCGACAGGCCCAATTAATGATGGGCGTCTGAGAGTGAATGAATGAGGAGCTTGGAGAGGATTCCTCCACCTTAAATCCCCCTGTGCTGCTGCTCCCAGACTGCCTGTGAAGAACAATCAAACGGCAGCAACCCCCTCCTATTTATCACTTTAAGACATTAGCCAGACATGGGCCTGAATATTAACCAGCTCCTTTTCCAGGAGAGTTCCACACCAAAGGCTGCGTGTGGCAACATACATTTTTAATCACAGGGGAAAACGAGGCCTCTCAATCGCTCTCATCTATTACTGTGTGCTTAACTCGCTGCATGTCTTTTTCTCCAAGGCTCTCAAAACAGGAACTAGCCGCCATTGTCGTTGCTCTTTTCTTGAGGTTATTGGTTTTAACATTTATACATTCCTCAAAGATGATGATTTTAGACTCAATTTCATTCTGCCCTTTCTTGATAGAGTCTTTTTCTCGTGCAAATTGTTTGTGAAGCAGAATATGACTCTATCTTGACTATGCTGACAGAGTTGACTTCCCTGGGTTGACTGTGTGTCATCCTGTGTAGGACAACTGGGCCGAGGCAGTGGAGCGTGAGTCGGACGTCCACAGCTTAATTGGAGTCATGTTCTCCAGAGCCTGGAGCTGCTCCTCTCCCTGCTCCAGCCTCTCTGCTGCTGGGCCTGTGGTGGAGCAGGAGGGTAGCGCGGGGGTACCAGGCATGCAGGGAGATGATCTGTTCACCCGACCCTCTCCCTCTGGGTCCCCCCACTGTGACACATGGCACCCTGGTGACAAGGTCACTCTACTGTTGTGGCACCACAGGGGGCCTTATTATCAGGAGAGAAGACATCCTTAAGAAGAATCTAAAGCGATATGATCTCCAATCACATGTATCCATGCACGACAAGGTTTTTTATATCCAGGAGCTTTCTTTGGAAGTTTTTTAAGGGTAAAAATGTACTAATTATAAATAAAATATCTTTAACAGAATCCAAATATATTCAAATTTCTGTTTAAAAAAAAAATTATATATTATTTTACTAATGTTATACTTTATTCAAAATAGCATAGATCATGAAGACGTCATCGATGATAGCTTCCAACTGAATTGTGTTCGGTGAAGGCATGAACCGTTATTCTATCAAATGAGAAGTTAATAAGACAAGCTATGCACTAAAGTTTCGCTCTAGAAGTTAAAAAGCTTTCTTAGCAATATTTTTTTCAGTCTATGTCCCATTTGTTTAGGTAACCATTTATTAATCACTGTTTAGTGAGGAAATTACAGAAATCAGTTAAATGAGGTACAGCATGCATGGGCTGGCTCTGCACTGCCAGCATTTATCAATCTCAATCTCTCTCATAGGGGGAGAAAGTGAAATCTAAGGAAAGTAATTTTGTGCCCAATGAAAGTTTTCCTTTGGAAATTTTGCTTTCCATTAAGAATTAAATTAAGCACTGGACCAGTGCTTTCTGAAAAGACCAACTGCTCCAAATACACACACTTCTAATTCGTGATTTATTATGTTCTTGATGTGTTAGGAGCATTGGTTTTCTGTTGAATGAGTGGCGGCTTATCCGCTCCAGAATGTCTACAGTATGTGTGTGTGCACGCATTTATGTGCATTTACCAGTGCATGTGTGTCACGGAGGGGGGTGAGGCAGAGTGTGCAGCCATCACTCACTGCTGCAGGTCAGCCCTCACACGTGACAGCAGGTGACCAGTGTCAGACAGGAAAGGTCACAGGCCTGCAGTCACCACTCTCACAGTTTCCACAGCTTAAAAATGCAGAAATCCATTCAAAATTTGAAAACACGCCGTCAAGGTATCGTCTGAGTTTTGGGTCATTGTTTGGTATCTATTGGCTAAGCAGCTAAACGTGCAAGCTCACTTAGCTGGATGTCTTTTGCCTGATGTGTTTTCTCTGTCCCGCTCTCCTCTCACTATTTCCTCAGAACTTAGACGACACGTAGCCTTTCTTCCAGGCTCGTCTGTCTGCACGGACCCTGATGACAGTGAAGTCTGGAGGCAGTGTTTTTGAACCACTTTCAGCCTTGCTTCTCCCAGTGGGAGTCCTCTGACTTGAAGGTACTACCTTATTTGTCTAATGTTTGACGCACATTTGACATTCACCTGTGTGTGTGTGTGTGTTTGCATGTGTGTTGGTGTGGACCTCGTTCACAGGCCCATTAGTTAAATATATAAAATGTATTTCTTTTTCATCTCTGTATCGCCTAAGGGGTGTTTTTCCTTGATTGCATTACAAGTAAGCTTTCCCTCATTAGTGGTAAGAATATTTAAATGTCTTATTATAGACAGGGGACTCCAGAAAATGCACGCGAATATTTGTATCTTTCTTGTGAGTGCAAGCCCATTTTTATGTTTTCCTGAGTAAAATGTTCATTGTTTAGGTTTTAATTTTCAGGGAGGATAAAATCTGCCGGATGAAGATTAGCTGTGAAGTTTTACGTAGGGAACCTTTGTACTAGCCCCTCCATTGTGGGAAAAGGGCATTGATAGGAAGGCAGATATAACTGATCAATAAGTAGTGCAGTTTTCTCCCCGGGCGTTCTTTCATATCTCTCTCTTGTTTGTGTTTTGAAGGGGTCGGGGGTAGGGTCTGGTAAAGTGGTGGGGTGGGCGGGCTTGTGCCCCTTTATCAATCAGGATTTTAATTACACACGTCTAGGGCGACAGCTAGATTAGAAACCAATCGACGCTATCGGCCACAAAATCTAATTACTGTTTATTGACAGATAAGGGCAGGCCCCCTTCACTTTTTCCAAATAAGATAAACCTCCCCCTCATACACAATGAAGAGCAGCTCATACTGTCCATGAAAGACTCTATGATAAGTAAACCCCCACCGGAGAATTCCTCTATGCTTATGCAGAGACATTACCTCTATGGACTTCTCTGTTATAGATGACACAGGATCAGTGTGAGGGAGCCAAATTACACCTCTACTTTAAAGTGCATGGGCTTTGTAATAGTAGAAGCCTTTTGCTAATACAGTACATGTGTGCTGAGGATGTCTTTCATCTTAGTAACCTTAAACCCCATGTTTCATAAACTTTAGTTACTCCCTTTTTTTGTGCAAGTTTCTCATAAATGAATGGAGTCTTAATGAGGAGTAATGAGTGACCCTTAACCCCGCCGAGTGCACACAGGTGACCCATCCTGCCTCCTGTAGACACACATCTCCCCTGAGGACAGTCCATCCTCACCCTCCTCCCTTCTCTCTAAGCTAGAAACTCCCCCCCACCCCCCCAGCCCCAACACCCTACGCACCCTAAGCCCGTATCGGCCGCTTTACAGCCTCCGTCACTGCACTCTGCCTTTAAAGCCGAGAATCTGCCTCAGGTAAATATGGAGTAAATGATTGGATTATTGTTCTTTCATTTGGCTGTGTAGTAATGGCTGGATTATAAACATTGCAGAGTATAGATTTCCTGTCAGATCCTATGAATCAGACATCCTTATCTCATTTCCAGACTGCTGCTCCACCCAGCACTGCCTTCTCCCAGCCAGGGAGTCTGGGGGGAGCGTGGGGAAGCCATGGACGTGCGTGCACACACACACACAGACACATGCAGATATAAACATAAACAGACAGAAAACAGGACACGGTTGCACACACAAGGGTTAGAGGGAGAGAGAGAGACTGTTGTCACCCAGCAGAGCACAGGCACTCCAAAGTCCATTCGAAGATTTCAAAAACCACTTAGGCCCCCTGTCCATATTTGTTAAGCAAGTAAATCTAAGGGCTACGGCGCACTGAATTCAAAGAGAGAGAAGAAACGGCGATGTGGAGAGCATGAGAGAGAGGGGGAAAGGGAGATAGATGTCTCCCAAATGAAATTTAGGCGAGGGTGGGATGGAGGGTGGCCGACAGCAGGTGGAGGGAAAGAGGCTTTGGACTCTCTGATTTGGTTTGAATCGCGCAGAGAAAAATGTTTGGGTTTGAATTATGCAGCAGTTTTGACCATGGCTGGAGATTGATGCCTGATTCATCTGATGCTTGGACATCATATCAGTAGTTGGGTCTGATATGTTTCATGTTTTTCTCTCCCAGCCTGCCTTTCTGCCTCTTGGCTGAATTTCTTTTCACTGGATTACCAACACTGTAATTGAGTTAAGGAGCTGTGTGGACCAGTAACCGCCGCACAAGCGTGCTTTTGTTGGAATCCATAAAAACTCACCGCAGAACTATGGGTAGTCAACAAAACCACACACGCAGAAATTGTATTACAAAGATGTAGGGTGCATGTACACAACTATGCAAGTGCTGAGATTCTAAAGCCTAGAAGAACAAACACAAATGTGAATCGTTTAAAGCTTTCATTCTTCCTTATTTAAACGTGCCATTCCAATTGTACATTAAAGTGCAAGAGAAGGCAGGAGAAATGTGCCCTTATCATAGGCAACAGTAATGTTCGCCATCATCATAATTCTTTTGAGGCCGACATTCAGATAACCATAAGAAAACCCCATGAAATCACATTTTATTCAAACCACTCAAAATTATGTATATGTTTTGTGGATAATATTGCAAAGGCAGAAAGGACCAGCTTTTTTGTACAGAAACCAGCATTGATCAAGTATAACTAAGATTTTTCTTTTTGAGTTAATCTGCCACTTATATTCATGGTTAATCAACATATTGTTAAGCCTAAAACATGTCAGAAAATGTTTTGTCACAAAACCACAAATTGACGTCCTGACCAAAAGTTATCCAGTTTGGAATGATACAAAGCAAAGAAAGCCAAAAAAAACAAATGTTGGATTAAAAGGCGAATCAATAATTTAAACAGTTTCACATTAACCATTATAAAAACCTTTGTTATATAAACTGAATAAAAGATTGTACGACATCATAAAATCTTCTTTTTATTAGGAATGATAGATCCTGGCGATATCTCAATGACAATACATATTAGAGCCATCTATCTTGTGGCTCCTACTTTAAATTTGGATTGTTTATGTTGGCCAATAAAAAAATAAAAAAATAAAACCACACATGAATTCATAAATTAAGCGATATTCTGCTTCACAGTCTGGATGATCTGTCTATGGGTGGTTGAGAGCCGCTCACTGGTAGTTAATATGCCTAACAGAGGGAACTGAACAGGACCGCTGTTGTCATTCCTTAGTGCTGAAGCGCTGTGCCATTACATTTATAGATTTTCTCTTTGATGGGATAATTTGGTCTTTATATCTCTCACAAATGAAGTGATCCTCAGTGCTCCTTGCGCAGCTCAATGTGCAGGTCCCATTTTCAAATACAGTTAATTGCATTCGAAAAGAATCAATGATACTTTCACAGTGACAATATCATTCTTTTAATGTCACTTAATTTCCTCAGCGAAATGATTACATCAATAGCCTGGAACCCATTTCTATCTTTCAGCATGAATTAATCTATTAAGGACAATAATTACACGTTTGTAATGGATAGGTTTTTGTGCTCAGAAGTAAATGCAGTCGAGTCTCCATTGTGCGCCTGGTTGTTGGCACTATCCTGACTGTCATTCAGTTTATGAATTACACTATCACCCTGGGAAAATAAATAAATAAAGGGTACCTCTGCTGCAGCTCCATGGTGGCCTTGTCGTGAGATAGCCCTCCCTCTAGTGGAGATGATAGAGTTGGTTAGTGCTGTCAGCTGGCTTCATGCTCTGCTCCACAGCTGAGGCAGTCAGGCAGTGATGAACAATGTAAAACGTGTGGAGGAAAAACCTTTCATGAGACAGGGAAATATAAAAAAAAAACTATATCAATCACTTCATAGAGAAATAAAAAATCACAATTCAAATCAAAATGATACAGAGGTTGTACAGTTAGATATACTGAATTGGAAATTGTATTTTAAATATGTTTTACATATTGATGTTTCTGGTATATATTGAATTTTGATATAATACTGATGGTGGGTGGGAAACAACAAATAGGACTCGAGGACCAAATGCAGTCATGAGGTACTATTTGGGCTAGTGGTAAGCTTACATTTACTATAATGTATGCATTGTTCTTTCAAATTGTGGCCTTCACAGTTTGAACCTACAAAACATTTTCATAGCAAACTACACTGAAAAACATACATATTTATATCCACCCCCCATAGAAGAATTTGTGAATACCTGGGATATGTGATACAGCTGTGATCCCTGCAACATACACTGCTATTATCCTCTTATTTATTCATCAATAGGAGAAAGAAAACGACTGCTGTGGTGTTCAACCTTTCAACGTTTGCGGTCATCTGACTTTTGCTCATGAAAATGTATCCAGCCCACCACAGGGGTTATGAGTACTACAGAGGCGAAATATACACATTTGACAGAATTCAAAACTTGAATTAGGTGTTTGGGAACTATACCAAGTGACTAAAATGACTTTTCCTTACCTGCTGGGTGCAAAGGAATTCACGAAACGGTCAAATACAATTAAAACGGTCAATATTATCAAAATTCTGCGGTGTTTTTTTAACTTCTACAATAGAATTAAAAGTGGGAGTTGAAGTCACGAGACAATCAGGTGGAACGGTTACATTTCCTTGTTCTCTGAATCACATTTGACCCCGCTCACCCCGGGGCTGCAGCCGGTGAAGGTGTTTGTTTAGCCACAGGGTGCGCGCCGGAGGAGGGGTTGATAGTGAGGCTGCGGTGTGTGACAGTAACACGGCGCGCTCAGACACAGACAAACCACCAGCACAACCACAACCTGGAGCCACCGTGCGCAGTGCTCAGCCGGGGAGGTGACAACATGACTTGTCCGAGTAAGGTACACTATACATTCATCAACGTTTATTTTTCCTGTTTCACATTCGCACCACAGCGTTTTGTTTTTTCCCAGTTCTGAGTAGTTTTTTAATTAAAAGAGAGTAAACATGTGTATGCATTTTCAATGTTAGCATCGACGCACCTGTAGCTAAATTACATTAGTGTGCACGCGGGTTAGCTCTAATTGAAACGTGTGTAGTCCGCACACTGTACCTTTTCCTCTGGGAATGGTGACTGAGTTACGTTATTGATTTTACCATTACTGTATGCATGAAAAGGTTACATATGGAGACTTTGCAAGGCCTAGCTGTCTGTTTATTTCCAGAGAAATTTGGAGGTACAGTGTTAAATGCAAACCATTATCAATGCAGATTTATATACTAGTTTTTGCAAATGTATTTTTATACATGCTAATTTATATTATGTAGTATTATGCCCTGTCTCACAGCAGAAACGAGTTGATATCCACAGACTTTAAAGACTTACTTCTGTATAAAAAACTAAATAAAGTCATTATTAATTTGTGACTATCAAATTACATTAGCTGGCAAGACTGCTTAAAGTTACTTTATTTTCTAATGTTACCTATTGTCAAGTAAATCTGACAAGTTAATTTACTGTTTACCTATTGCACCTTATATCTACATGTAATATAACATATACACAAGCAAGCATGAGCTAAACAGTGAATACATGCAGATATCTCAGATTTTATAAAAATGATTAAGAAAAATGGAAGTCAAAATCATTTAAACTAAAAAAATAAATATCTTGTTAGATTATCAACTCTGCTCCTGGTTGTCGTACTGCACTAACTTTGTCATGCCATGTGGGATGGAGTGTTTGCCTAGTGCAGCTCTATTCTTTATGTGTATCAGATCCCTTCCTGTCAAATCAACTGTCACATGCCGTGACTTTTTTTCATAAGAGCTGATAAGAGGCAACGATAGCAGCAGCAGGGCTTTCATAGCTCACACTGCATGACAAAAGTCAGTGTGGTGTCAGTGGAAAGGCTTGGGAGGCCAGAGGAAAATATGCAGAAATATGATTTATCAAGTGAAGGCTTTTATCAACTTGAAAGACAAAACGCAGGATAGATGCCAGGATAATGTTGCTGTCAGTCATAAGAAAGGACCACCTCTTTTGAGTAGTTACTAAGTCTCTCGATTTAAAATGTTGCAGGATCAGCTATTTGCTCTACTGGAATGATGTTGTGTTCTAGTGATTTGACTCAAAATCAAGGATGTTTTGACAGTTTTGGTAGCATGCAATATATACAAATAGTTTTTAAAATCCGAAAGAGATGGATTAGAATGCCACAACTTTTAAAGAAAATTATAGTTTTAGTTGATCATTGTGCATCTTGTTTGTGCTTTGTTAGGAGAACAGTTATTTTCATTTTGTTCTTTTCATTATAAGTACATTGTCTTATTGAAGAACTGTTTGATGGTGATTGTATTCCTCTTTAAAGGAACTAAACTGACAGGTGTTTGATTTGGCATCAATCTTAATTGGGTTTTCATTTATTTAGTCATTTGTTTTTGTTACAAAAAGAGAGCAGATGCTGTGTGATCTGTGCCACTATGGAGGCACTCTTGCTGCACATCAATAGGCCTGTGATGATCAATAGGGATTGCGTGTTATTTTTGCATTGATTATAGAAACGTGAGCCGATGAATGGAACTGGATTCCTCTCCAAGGGTTACACTGGTCCTGTTCAGGAGAGACAACGCAGCAGAGCGACCTAACACACCTTTTCGCATGAACCTGCTGGTAGATCTCGACTCCTCCTCACTCACCTCCTGAGGACTGTTGTCAGACACCTCGTGAGTTCTTGAGAAGTGCTGCTTCTTTTCTGCTTGACTCATCCAAGTGTCAGCCATTGCCGGACTGCTCATTTCTCCAAAAAAGATGCCATGGTAAGCTCTGCTCTTATAAAGTGGGGATACAGTAACATGGAGACCCTCACCGACTGTGAAATGGTATCTGCATTCTCTGCATTCTTATGGAGCTTGATCAACAGTGAAACACAGGCGTTCCTAAAGCTGGGGTTAGAGAAGACAGAGCTGGATTTTCCGCTGCGTTAGAAGTTGATGGGCTTCCAGAATATGAGTTATGGCTTGAGATCATCTCTCACAGGCGGTGAAAGGTTTCACAATGGTACCTCACATGTAACACTCGCAAATGGAGCTACACAGCTCAATAAATACATTTACTGTCCTTAGTGGGTTGAAAGCTATTGCTTTATGAAAGTGAAGTGCAGATGCACTCCACTGCTGGAGCTTCTATGCTGTGGTTTAGGCTGCTGTCAGCTTTGACTTTATTATGTGTTGTATAACAGTACAGCCTACTTTTTAAAATCTTACAAAATACACGAAAACTATTTTTTTTATTAAGCTGAGACATCATAGCTGTTTGGTAAAGTTTTCTGTTGTTGTCGAGTGAAGTCATTGTGCTTTGGCTTTCTTTTTGCCTTTGTGTGATCTCATCGTAATGAATATTATAATTATATATAATTGTTGGCATATAAAGAAATATGGACACTGAGAAAAAATGCTTTTCATTTCAAATTCATCAAATATGAACTACAAAAAAATGGAGATGCTTTACTATTAAATACAATAATTGTTGAAATTGTACGAGTACAATACAGAAAGAAAGCTTTTTCTATTAGATATTCCACACATGCTTGGTGCATGCACTGACCCAGACTTCTATTGAATATCTCCATTCATATTTCAATGTGGACATCATAGGATATCCAGAATTACACAACTATTTTTTACTAAATTCAGATAAAAACGCTGCATGTTTACTTTACGTCTCTGTTGTGTGATCGGGTGTTTTGTCTGTGTGTGTGTGTGTGTGTGTTGTATCTGAGCAGAGCGGAGTGTGTGAGTGAGCGTTTGGATCCCTCCTCCCCAGTGCTCCGCCGGCCCCTCTGTCGCTTTAAGTCCTGCCCCTCGGAGCCAGCCAACAGCAGCTGTTCCATATTCATCAAGCCCTTGAGTCTTAAAGAGCCCTATCCCGAGCAGGCAAAGAGTCATTCCCCTCGCTCGCGCTCTCATGCTCTCTCCATCTTAGCGCTCATCCCGCTGCTGCCTGCGCTTCTCTCTCTGTCTCACCCCCCTTTACCTCTCCGTCTATCTGTCCCTCCCCCTGCACACGCTCCCTCTCTCTTTCTGACACATACACACACTTTCACTTACATACACTCAGACACACTCTCTCTACAACACATATATACATAATCACGCACTCACTCCACACACATGCTCACGCACACACGCCGGTCCAACATACCTGTGCAGGCTGGGGGGAGCGTGCTGGAGGGGGCTTTTCTGCAGCGTTGTCTCTGAGGGTGCTGTGCCATCATTTGGGGAAGAAGCGGGTCTCAATTGTTTTCTCTTTCCTCTTCCTCTCATTCCTGGAATGCTAAAACTGGACTGATGGACATTTCAGAACTTTGTCTTCCCGACCCTCTCAGCTATCATAACCAGTAGGTGCACCTTCTTTCCTTCCTTCACTTTTAACCTCTTTGTTGTAATGCAGTTTTTATTTATTTTCTGTCTTTTTTAACTTCTCATTTGTAACAGTGCCTGCTCTAGTTTTGTCTCCTAAACCCCACCAGTTTCAGCCCTGAACCTTTTCCTTTCTTTAGCAGTGATTTAGTTTTTCCTGAATTCCTTCTTCTTGCTGTATTCCCTTTTCATTTCTACTCACACTCTTAAAAATGCACTTTCTCTTGTTCATTGTTTTAAGGGATCCTAAATCATGTAGGACTTGACAGTGTAGAGCAACAGGGCAGGTGCGCAGTGTATGTGTGTGTGCGAGTGTGTAGATTTATTGTGTGAGCACATCATGTATGCCAGTCTTTATAAATGTCACCCCGAGCATGGCTGATCGATTTAGCGTGCCATTCAGGAAAGTGTGTGTTTTATTCCTAAAGAATTTGGGGTACCTGTCCGGTTGGGTTAGGAGGTTGTTTGCTGATGGCTTTGTTCCTGCATCGGGCCGCCCAGGGGGAGTGATATTTTAAGGACATGCGATTAACGTGAAGCCGTGGAATTGGCGAGGATAAATTACACAGTTTAATATTTGTTGCCAGAGAAAGAAATGAAAGGACCCTTTAACCTCAGCGTGTCCCAGCCAGCGGCACGAGGCGCGCTGCGTGTGGACTGCTCCTGCTGGGACAGCTCCTTCACACTCTTAACTTTGCAAATCCCTCCATAGCTTACATTTTAAACAAAGTCAATCTCAAGCTAGGGAACATATTTATTTGTCGAATTTAAAAAATGTTCATGGTACGAATTTAATGAAATAACTTCAACATATCCCTGTTAATGTCTCAACCAAAATCAGGCATTAGGTGTGTGTTGAGATTTGTTAAGATGAATAGATCATTTAATCTATCGTTATTATATGATATACAATGTTTGATAGATATTATTGATGAAGTAGCATATGTGCAAAAGTGGGGTATTGTGGAAGACCAATCAGATGTTTAAAGACGTTTAATTCACAGTTTCCTTTTAACTGAGCATATTGAGACAATTTACATTTCATTTGGTTTCTTTTCAGTTGTCCTAAACATTTCAGCTTACATTCTTAAATTCAGTATTTTGTAACTGATCTTTTAATGTACTGAACATTATTTATTGATATCATGATTGAGGAGTTTAGTCTTTTTAAATGATATGTTAAAGCAATGAAAATAATGTGTAAATGTAAAGTAAAAAGACACATTGCTTCACTTGACCTATTTGTTCACTGGTGTTTTTTGGACTTTAAGTCAAGTAGTTATTTAAAAAGAATATCTTAAACATACATTAAATAATTGCCTTGGTTTTTCCTCTAAAACAAATTATTTCAACGTATTGCTACACCTTTTTAAAAATGACACCAACAGCAGTAACAGATTTGTATCAAATATTGAAGTGTATTTATATTTGTATTGTAGCTTTCCCTGCATGAATTTCCTAAATTGGAAAGCAAAACTAATATTGATATTTGAAAGCAGGTTTTCACAACACCCCACAATACAATATTTTTATATTTTCAATAAATGATGATCCTGAAATCTGAGGAGGTTTTCATTTTCCAATATTATTTCTACAAATGCACTTCCCAACACATTTGGATCATATTCATTGCAACAAGCAGAAACCATATAAACCTTAATACATCAAAAAAAGTATTCAATCATGTTGGAAATAATTAGTTTAGAATGTTTTTAGTATCAGTGACTTTAATTGACCTTATCTATTTTTTAGGTTATCAGACACAATTAAGACATGTGTTTCATTGGACTCTTAATTGTTAGTCAATTTATCAAATGTAAAACAATAAGTCCCTTCATTTGAACACGCTAGAACGTGCAATTAATCTTTACATTTAATTTGTTTTCTTCCTAAAAACATAAAACATGTAGTAGGAGGGTTATTGATTTAGATATTGGGTATTTAATAAAAGAAAGTACTGATTAATATTTAATGAAACTGCAGAAGAAAGGAGTTGCATTTCTGTGTGCCATGTTAAAACATTTGATTAATGTATACATTCAAATGAACAGTGCACCGTGCAAAGCTGAGTAGTGAACAGGTGTTTGATGTATAAATAACTTTAGTGAAGACGTGTTTGGAAATTGTTGGTGGTAAAATGGGGATGCCATTTATTATCCCTCAGCTTAAAAATCTGTCACAGTGACTTATGAAGAAATGATGAGAGTAAATCAACATTTTCCCCACCAACAGTTAGTTATTTGTGGGCTCTCTCCAGCGTTGGCCTGAGTGTTGCTAGTCACTTTGTTCCAGCAGTGTGTGTCTCTCTGCTAATTGTGCAGCGGTATTTGCACCCCTCACTGTGGGCTGTGTGTCCGTGATGCTTGGGTGAGAGGATTAGTGGGACGTATGTGCTCCATGTAATTAGCACAGCACTGTTGTGGAATCACTGTAGTATACTCTATAGATTGACCCGAGGGCACTGCCTGGGAATAACATAGAAACAGAGTTTAGCCTTCAGAAGAGAGTGACACGCTATTCAGCACACTGGAGATATATTGTTTTTAGATTCACATATTTTACTAAAAGTGAAATACTCTATAAATGTAATTACCTCAAAATGGTATTCTTACTGGTACGCACTCCCCCTGTTATGGACATTAGCTTGAGTCAAAATATGTCATGGCCCCTGCAGAGAGATGAGCCATTTACTGTTAGAGTCTGACAGGCTTATTGTTGATGTTGTTTTGCAGTGGCAGTTCGCGCCACTCAGAAATCAGCCAATGCTGAGGATTGTCAGTTTGAGTTTCTCTGTGCTCGCTAGAAATCACACACACGCGGTCTGAGCGGCAGTGAATTGAGATGTGACTCCTCTCTGCTTCTAAATGTTCCATCAACACCCTGGCTTTCCTTAAGGGCATTGCCACTGCTAAAAACCAACTAGGCTATTGAATTTCCTTTCATGAAATAAGAGCTTTTTAATGTATTTTGTAGAGAAAGCAAAAACAAGTTGGCACACAATGATGAATTAGATTTCAATTTATTTGACTTAATTCCCAGCTTGCTGCATTAGAGCCTGCAAACATCTCCAGCAGTCCGTCTGCTTGATTCTTATTAGGTTTCGGAAAACAAGGCGAGGGAATTGCATTAGTGTATCTTAAGTTAAAAGCTCTTTGCTCTTTGACCAAGTGTTTCATTGTTATTGGGTTAATCAGATTGTTGCTGTCTTCATGGAGATGCTATCGCAGGCTAGAGGCAGTGGTGGGTAACCAAAGCAGCCGTGCACAGACACTATCCAGATGGGATCAGCTTACGGTAATTTGGTTTCAGAATACATTACCAGAAGAGGCTCCTGGCCGAGAATGGCCACCGCGCTATGAGCCAGGAGCCGTGGCCTCTGTAGCTGCAGCTGACCAACCAACCCACCTGTCCCTCTCCCACCCTCCTCCTCCTCTCCCAGAGCTTTTAGGGGCTGTGGGGATGCGTGCCTGTTTAAAGTAATGTTTTAAAAATTCCGTTTGTCACCCCATTCTAAATACTTCTTCCTTGTACCAACAGGGCTTTGTTGTCCAATTCATTAGAGAGATTCCTGAGTCCACTGGCCACGCTGGAGCCCTCTCATTTCTGGTATCTAGTATCATTACTTTCACTGTAAATATGTCACTCAGCTCAGGCTGAGTGGGGGGAGGGTGGAGCATGTTGTCCCTCTTCAGGCCAAATGGGGATGCAGAGTATATTGACCCTTTGGATGTTCACTGTTCTGTAGCTTCATACTTCTTAGTGCTTTCACTGTCTTTTAAATCACCTAATTATTTGTAGTAGATGTCTTATTTTTGGGTGATCTAGTATGTAGGTAATTGAGGAAAATTATAGACAGAGCATGCAACATCCAAACTTATTCTGTTCTAAAATATGATCATTTGTTTTCAATACCATGCATACAAATCTGTCAAATTGGTCATATTGGGAGTGTAGCGGCCAAAATCTGATACAGGGAGTGCACTTTTTCAGTGTACACATAAAAGGAAGTCTACAGAAAGTATCAAATAGTTTTTTTCAGTTCATGTTATTCTAACATGCTGTCCTCTGAGACCCCATCTGATATTTGGCCTTTACACCTCTCAGTGATTAGCCACCATGCCTCTTTGGCTATTTCACAACATTAACCTGCACAGAAAACCACCAGCCGTCACCGCACGCGTCCCTCCTGATTTCTGATCCATGGTAACCTTGGACACCTCCACCGCAGTGTGAGAATCTGTTTAAAAATAACTAGGTCCATTAGTCGAGAAGCATAATGCTAGCCTACGTGGGCTCTCATGCCCTTGTGGCAGCAGAGTGCTATCACTGACACGGTTTGTCAGCACTTCTTCCTGTTGCTCCAACACTGAAGGGCTCCTCTTCATCTACACCATACAGTATGGAGCAAACACTTACACACACAAAACATCTAGAATGCAGAGGTTCAGAAAGAATAAGTGCAATTTTTCTGCAATACACTCGAATACAGAGAACCCTAATTTGAAGATTTCTGTGTTTGCCATGTTTCCTACGGTATTCACCATTAGTAGTGTTTTAGAGCTGACTAAAACGCTTCTGTTTTTCTATGTCCACTAATTCGTACTTGGTAAGGAAATGTGATGTAAGGTGCATAACTATATGGGTGTTTATCAGTGAAGGCTATTGGTATTGAACGGCCAGTTGTTTGAAGGTTATGTTTCAGAGCAGTAATTGAAATGCAAAATAACATTAGGATCGATGGTTAGCTTTGTTTATTTATGAAATCAATATTGAAACCGTCCGTCACGGTAGCCGCTCTGATTCTCTCTGACAGCTTCACCAAGTCTCCTCTTCATGGTCGGGGCGAGCCTTGCACCCATTACAGCTCTTAGGCCGACCTCTTTTTTTTCTCTCACTCTATGTAAAGCTATGATTTAACGTTCAGGCTTAAGTTAAAAAACGCAGTCTGTCGTTTTAAGGAAAAACTGTGTGACTTGGCATCACCATCCGTTAAATAAAAAAGACTGATGCAGTGTGCACACCTATAGCAGCTATGTTATGGGTGTGTCATCCAGAGACAGAGAGTACTACTATCACTCATCCCTGATTTGCCCCAGGGAAGAAAATGGGACCAATAACCAGCCATTAACAGGGCAGTGTGCAAAAAGGCCAGCCACTACAGGCCTAGTTTCTCTGTGCTGAACAAGAAATTCTATTGACGTATCTGATTCTTTTGACCCATGTCAAATACGCATTTGCTTATATTACAGGAAATAACAAGGACCCTTTTTTCTCAAATTTAAATATTCTATAATATCCTGTTTCTATAAATTGGATAGTTTTCAGAACTAAACATTCATAATTATTTACAAATACATTCATACTTTATATTATTATTATTTTTAACTTTTTAAAGAGATGCTTCATATTTAAATTTAGGTCAATCTGATTATCAGGCCGGGTTCTGCCTCTCCGTCCCACAAAACGTTATTCATTACAGGTTGCATTTGTTTGTCTCATGTCTCGTAAAACCCCTTGTTTACAACGTCACTATCGTAACACTATTATTCATCTGATCACTGACACATTTGTTAGTGTAAAAATGTGAGTGTGTGTGTGTTTGCCTCTCAGTGTGTATTCTTCCTCGAATTATACAACTGTGTGTCTTTTTCCCTGCTGGTCACAAAACATGTTCACATTAAAACACCTCCTTATGAGACCACCCCCACAGTGCTAAGTGCAATCGAATGGCCGCATTGAGAGGCTGGTTGTTGAACCTGCCACTCGCAGAGCCCCTCCCTCGCAGTACATCCGCTGACACCAGACGTGGTGAGCGCTGAAATGTTTAGATTGCCCCCCAGAGGAGACGCATTAATTCAGGAAATATCCCCAAAGTTTAATTATTCCTGAATGGTGTGGTGGTGGACTTTACCGTATAAATCAGTTAGGCCCGCCCGTCTTTTTATTACCAGCACTATTTATGGGGAATGTGTGGCAGCTGGTAGAGATGAGCCTGTAAAAAGCTAGAGGCTATTGCTATGACTATGTCTGCTGCGGTGGCAGACACTCACAGCAGTAGTGTTTAAAGCAGCATCAATTCATTGTGGCTCTGGTGGAAGTGCGTGCTACAAACCACCATTTCAATATGAGAAGTTAAATTCCTGTTGGGCTGTTATTTTACCATGGACAGGATCACACATTTAACTGTGAAGAGCTGAGCAAACATTTACATATTTGATTTGATTTAAATCATCCTGGATACCTGAACGAATGTTCTAGTATTCATTTAGCCTTGCATGTGTATGTATGTGTGTTTGTCTGTTAGTATTTGTCTCTTCTTCTTATGAAGAGGACAATTTATGATGGAGTCAGGTTCTTTGTTTTATCAAGGTAGAGGTCCCCCCTAAACAAGGACGGCCTATCAGAAGAAGATTAATGAAGTAATTTCATGCATGGCTCTATGCCTCCGTCCTCCTGTACGCACAGTCACTGTGTCTAAACCTGTGATTTACACTGGACTGTGTTAAATAGCCTTAACCCTTTAGAATAATATGTATTTCTGTTTGTGACACATGCACACAAACACAGTGCAAAAAAACATTCAACCAAATGAGACATATCCTTTACCTCTAGGATAAAGTGAACCAGTCTCTTCGATTGGACCTTTTGCTCAAATTTCCATCATTCATATTTTATAATCCCCCCTCTTTATTTGACATAAGAAACCCTACTGAGCGTACGTGAGAGGTGTGCTGTGGTTGATATCGACTGGCTTTCCACATCATTTATGGCAGTTAAACAAAACCTGGCCTTAAAAGGCTTTTGGCGCAAAAAACTGAATTTTTATGACTTCTTTTTTCAATATAAGTCTGGACAGGTCAGTGATAGCAGCATATTACCATACTTAATCTTTTTCTCTGACTTTATCGATTAATTATAATATTCATTTGTAATATTAGGATCTGCTGAACCTATTTGGTTGATACCATCAAGATGTAAGAGGTTATGTGAGAAAACCATAACTTGCAAAACCATAATTTACAGTTTATTACAGCATTTCCGTCACTGAAGAGGAGAAACACTGTTCCACTTAAATGTCAAGAAAATAAAAAAGCTCTATTTTTGACTTTAGATTTTTAGCAATATATTTCATCGTTCAGTTTTACAGTCATGAAAGACAAAGAGCTGAACTGCTGTCAAACAGAATAGCTTACAGTTAATACACATTTTGAAAAGGAATGGTCTACCTATGCCTCAGTATTACAAAGAGTGTATGATGGTATTGGTATCAGTGTATCATGTGTTTAGTCTGATGTCACTACCCACACCAGCTTTGGAGTCTTTCAATATACACAACGTTATTATATAGAAGCTGTTTTTAAGGGGGATTTTTACAAGTGGACTATAATTACTTTTTCTAGTTATCACGAGCCATTGTACATTTATGTTGTTAAATTATACCATGGCCATGCCACTTAATGGATGTAATGGAAACTAATCTTTTCTAATGAAAAGGCCGAATTAGAAATTTGATCCCAAATGTACTCCATGGCAGACTAGACTTATCATGAACTTCTTTTTTTACATACAGTATGATGAGCTGTTCAATTCAGCAGGGAGCTTCCCCACTGGGTCCGCATGGAAGTCTGTTAACTCTTCGCTCCCCACAGTGGGGAGTTCAGACAACTCCCTCACATCCCCCACTGACAGTAGCTCTGTCATTATCCATTTTCTTCTCTCAACATCCTGAACTCAGCCCCTTATAAGAACCAGATCTGCCCAGTGCGGCCCAGACAGTTTACGTCAGACAAACAGCAGCGCCTGTATCACAAGAGGCCCTCTCTTTCCTGCCAGCAGCATCTTTAGAACAGGAAGCAGCGAGAGGGGGGGATCAATAGATGTGATCTGCTTCTTGGCCAGCGCTATCTTGTGGTGCCGCTGGAGCATGGGGCTCATGTTGTCGTAGTGGAGTGAGCTCATAGCTCTATAAAGACTACAGTGACATCGCTGTGGAGCAGCTAAATATAATCCTCTGCTGGAGATTGAAAAACTTAATTGCCCGGGCCACAGAGCAGCATGGTTCCCCCCCCCCC
>NW_011339306.1:109080-112267 GCF_000735185.1 Notothenia coriiceps | reverse complement strand
CCCCCAGCGGTAACCCTGCACGAGCCCCCAGCCTACGGACTATTGATCCAGGGCTCGCTCTCCATCGGTACCATAAACACCGCTCTCTCTCTCCATCTCTGCCTCTGCCCCTCACGTATCGCTTACTTTCTCTTTTCCTGTTTTTCCGTCTCCTCCACTTCCCTTTTGTTTGCCTCCATAGATCTGCACATCATAAATCTCTGTCAGCTTCTCCAGAGTGTCTGACATATCCGTTAATAAAGAGGCCCCTCCCCTCCCTTCAGGTCCTCCCCCTGCGCTCCATCCTTCTCCCTGCCAGTGCAGGACTAATGAATGAGAAACTCCAAAATTAGGGGCCTCTCCCTCGTAGATTAGAATGTGTCCCTGTGGAGTGTCGGGCTAGCCTCCAACCAAACCACAGCAGTCCACCTCCCCCACTCCCTATTTTTCATATTCTGTCTGCAACAGAAACACACTCAGACCTATGAGCACATGGGCCCATGCAACGGTGGTACCGACACCCCTAGAGTCTTTTGGCCCCTTACTCCCCTGATGGTCCTTAACCTGGAACCAGACAGGGAGGCATCCTCAATATTTCAACTAAGTGTGTTTTGGAATCTCCATTCCCTTCCTTTCTCCCAAAGGGCCGCCCTAACCCGTCCCTAGGCCCTTTTTTCTATTTCTATTTTTGCCCGGCGAGAACACACACCGAGCAAACTTGGTGGCATTCACACCTCTCCGCACATTTCTGTGACTTTAGTCAGGCTGTGCAGAATTTCAGCGTGGTGTCCGCTCTCTCAGAAATGAATCCCTGGCTGTGTGTTAGAGCGGTAAAAGGTGGCAGTGGCCCCTGGAGGAGAGGTCAGCGTGGCAGCTGCCAGTGGGTTCTGGCGGTGGCGGGAGGCTGAGCCGGGCTGAGAGGGGGTCTGTCAGGAGCTAATTGAGTTCGTCCTACCAGCGCCGACTCTGGGGCCAGTGGCTTATCAGGCCACATCGCCTGGGGCCCTCCAGACAGATCTGCCCCTACCAGGGCATCTGATATCACCATCACCCGGCCTGCACATGTCAACCCCCGCCTCCTCTACCACACACACCCCTTCCCCTCCACTTACCCAGTCTGATCAGGTAGCAAGGATGTGACACTTTGGGATGAGGTTAGCAAATGTTATGGAATGGTGTTTTTGGCATCTGGTGGCCTTGGGAGTGAAAAAGGATATCAGGAATATATTCAATGTTTGAGTAGAGCCTCTAGGTTCGTACTGTGTGCTTGTGATTTACACATGAAATGGGGACAGAGCTTAAATCGCCCCGAGAACAGTGGAGGATGTCAGTGTCTTCCACATGTGAGCAGGAAGCTCTCAGCAGGAATACTTACAAATTGGCTCAATTAGATCCCGAATGTTCTGCGTTCTTACGACAGTGTCAGCCGACGTTCAGAGTGTCGCTTTCGGGCGAGGGAAGTGTCGAGACGTGAGAAAATGAGCGCTCTTCTGTTCTCCTCTCGGAAGACGGGGAACAGAGAGTGCGAGACGAGCCGCCAGATCATTAGGCCAGCTAATCCTGGTCACAGCAGCACCAGTGGAATGATATTAGGGATCTGAAATACTGTTAGGAGGGCCAGGTGGAATCAGATTAAAACCAAACTGCGCAGTGTGCGTTTGCGGGCCCATAACCCACTACTCAGCATGAATTTTGATCAGTACAAAGGGAACAAAAGGAGGAGGAATAGAGAGAGAAAAAGAGAGGGGGAGAGATACTGTATCTTAGCCGAGCGCTGCTCCTTTGGGCAGCCAGGCAGCAGAATTTGAAATGCTCTTACCTTGAGGAAGGAAGGAAGCCAGAACTATAGATTTTACAGCATCAAGTCTCAGTGAGTTCAGCAGACCCTTTCCTGACTGCCCCGTCTGTGTAGCACACAAGCTAATTAGCACCTGCCCCACATATTGAATTATTTATCACAACTATTGCTGCTGTCAAACTATTTAAAACTCATAATTCATTTTTCCATACAATGGTATTTATAGATTTAAATTGTTCCTGTCCCATTAGAGATTACGAATATTTATAGAAATATTTTAGACTATTTGATTAATACGCCAGGTTCAAGTGGTTAGTATTCCCTCAGTATCATTAATCAATATATGGCTTGTTAAAAACATAAGCATAGCAGTGGTATAATGTGTCATAGCAGAATGAGTTAAGGGGATTCTAGCCAGCACATTTATTATAAATGACCACATTGAGCTGGAGGGGAAACAGTTAAGACACTTATGCAATTATGCTAAGTGTCACCCTGAAGATGGCCTTTGAACCGGGGTTAAGCTTACTCTGAATTTGTGAAATAAAAGTTAAATGGAGCCATCTTGTGCTCCTGCGTTTTAATATATAGCCTTTAATAAGCCAAGTGCAGGTGCCCTATCGCGCAGGTGCACATATCCATCTGAAACCGAGAACATAAAGCAGATGAACACAGAGCCGTGCATTAATTTATGGGGATGCAATCTGCATTTATTATCAAGAGCGGCAAGTTCTATTTTAGAAAGGCATGAAATGGATTCACTTTTTCAATTTCTTCCTGCAAGGATATTAAAGAGTACAAGTGGGTAATTTTTTAAACGGCAAATCTGAATAACTGCCCCGCATGCCATCAGCAGTATTAAATGTATTTTTTCTATTCTAAGAGTAGTTAAAGGAAAAAAGGTGCATTGGGCACGTGCTCTTCAGCAGAATGGTAGTTGTGTATCAGTTTTAGATAGCTAAGGCTTTATATTGCAAGAAGAATTCCAGGAGTACTCAAGCAAAGGGCTTATTCCACAAGGTCAACGGTTTTAACAGGGGGCATTTTTTATTATTTATTTTAGCAGTTAACCTTTTTGTGAATTTCCAGAAGTGGTAGGCACCTGGAGCTCCGATGAATATACATGACAGCAGGGAGTAAAACCTGGGAATGAGATTTAATTTGACACGCTGACCCCCATCTCCACGGGCCCAGGAAACCAGGGTGAGAAAATAAGGTTGACCCACTGACCCCCGGGCCTGAACCCCTCCGTCACCCACCCTCACAATTAAATCAGCCTCAGAGAGCAAGAGGCAGTCCGGCGGACCGATAGGGGACACCGCAGAGGCCTTCTCGTTTCCTGTTTCCTCTGAAGCACTCTGAGACAGACAGCTATCGTCCAATCAGGCTGATAGAGCCCCCCCCCCCCCC
>NW_011339306.1:92041-109067 GCF_000735185.1 Notothenia coriiceps | reverse complement strand
CCCCTCCTCACCCCGTGCTGATGGTAAACTGACATGTCAAATATGTAAACATTGCCATTAGTTGGCAATATGCTAATGGTACTAATGTGCTAAGGCACAACTTCGGGCTGTCTAGCTGCCACTCACTAGGAACCCCTGTGTCTGAATTTGCATAAGCCATGCAAGGCTCAATTTTGTTAATGCAGGCAAGTGCAGGTGACCTCTCACCCCTTCCGTGGTTCCTAATGCAAAGGGGTGTGTGTGTATGTAACTGTGTGACCTCGCCTTGACCCTAAGAGGTCACTCTGTCTACACAGCATCCCCAATACATTGAGTTATCCATCTCTTCCACCGGTCCACCCCTTCAGTTCACTCCATTTGCGGAGGGAAAAACGAGTTGAACATGTCCAGGCTAAGTTTTTTCCCCCATTGTTCTCCCAGTGCAATATCAAGTTAAAGGTTATAGAGCGAGACTGAAATAGATTTATATGGGCAAGGAAGGCTTCAGAGTGCATTTTGTGGCCACAGCCAAAAGGCTGCACTTTAGTCTGCACACGTTACAGCATCATATTGCGTGTACTCCAAAATACAGTTATTAGGTAGACAGTGAAAAAGTCAATATCTTGCCATCATGTTTCCTTTTGGTTGACTGCTGACTCAAGGAGACAAGCCAAGGTCCACTCTGCTCTCTAAACTATGGAGATGCCCCACACTAGATGTGCTCTGTGTGTGTGTGTGTTTGTGCACTTGTGTGTTAAGTTATTTGAGTGCTCCATCTCTCCCTCTTGTTCATCCTCCATGTGTCCCTCTTTCACTTTCCTTTCCTTTGTGTTTGTGTTGTTTGGGCATGTGTGCCACTGTGTGCTGATGTAAAGACTGTAGTTTTACGCTGCAGCACTTTTTCAGCTGCCGTTTTGTTTGGCTAATGAAGCACATAGAATCCCCCATTTGGTTTCATCACATAAAATCGACATAACGCATCATCTCCCACCTTTTCTGCCTCCCGTTAAAGCAGTGGCACTGTGTAGTAGAGTTACAAGCAGTGTGATTGATTAACTATAAACTTGACGTAACTTCTAGTTAAAGCAAAAGAGCATTTGTGTTGTAATTGTCATGTGTCCACAGAATCATGATACTAAATGTCAATCAAATATTTACCTGTTTAGTTATTGATGTCACTCCACTGGTTGATTAGATAAATGTATGCTCTCCTCTGCTAATAATCTCTTCTCCTCCTCTCTTTCCCACCAACCCTCCCCCTCCTCTCCTCACCCTTCCTTCAGGCTGCTGAATAGAATGGCCGCTGATGACCGGCACCTACCCTCCAGTTGTGGGTCCTACATCAAGACGGAGCCATCCAGTCCCTCCTCAGTCATTGACACGGTCAGTCACCACAGCCCCAGCGGGAACTCAGACGCCAGTGGCGGCTATGTCAGCACGATGAACAGCCACTCCAACAGCCACTCCAATAGCCACTCCAATAGCCACTCCAACGGCCTGGACTCTCCACCTATGTTCACCCCCGGCGGGCTCGGGGCCGGCACCTGCCGCAAGCGCTACGACGACTGCTCCAGCACCATCATGGAGGACTCGTCCATAAAGTGCGAATACATGTTGAACTCCCTCCCCAAGAGGCTGTGCCTGGTCTGTGGAGATATAGCCTCGGGGTATCACTATGGGGTGGCCTCTTGTGAGGCCTGCAAAGCCTTTTTTAAAAGGACAATACAAGGTATTTTTCTCCTCTCACCTCCCCCCTTAACTCAAGACAAGTTATTTCATCCCATGTCGCTGCATCACAGCACATAAAAACACCCTCCTTACAAGACACCTTTGCCCTCACAACAACACTGAAACATACTCAGTCTACGCAATTCACTATGTAAAAAAAAAAAAGGAAAAATCACTGGAGTGTGAAAGATGTTTTCCCCCCCCACCCCTGAGACCAGCAACCTCTATAACAAATATTTGTTGCTTAACTGTACAATACAGTACATAACTACTATATGACAAACCCTGCAAATGTATTAACTGTTGTTAAATTATTATTTATCAGTTAGAATATTGATATAAAATAAAGTGATTTTTTTTATTGAATTTCTTTTAGAAAATTCTCCTATGCATTTCGTGCCTTCACTATTTTTATAACAGTTCCCTGTACTTTAAGAATCTGAGATAGATTTTTTTTTATCCTATTTTTATAATTTCTATAGATGAATTGAATAATCGATAGAATAATATATAATGAAGATATCCCTTGCAGTGTACAGACTTCTCAGAAACTGAGATGATAAGAGTAATTGACCTGGGACAGGAGTATAGGTATGAGTATAGGTATGATTACAGCATCTGGTCAGATTTGGTAGCGTGTAGGTTTCTTTTGCGTAGATGCCTCGCAGAACGTGCTTTATTATTCCTGTTTTGTGTTTGTGTGCATGAGTGTGTGTATTTGTTTGTGTGTGTGTGCCTGGGGGCTAGGGTGCGATTGGCTAACTGCAAGGCATGATGTATCACAGCTTCTCATTAGAGAGGCAATGAAAGGCCCCCCCACTGTGAATCTGTGTGCTCCGCTCCAGATTAATCAGGAAGACGGAGATATTGTTGAGCCTGGAAAACATGTGCACAACAGGCACAGCTGTCCAGGTCTAAGCCCTGCCGACTTAGTAGAGCAACAGATATAGTGGAAGAAATAGTTAAAATGAGCCAAACGGTTCGAGTATGGTGAAATGAAATAATTAAGAGTGGAATAGTCTGATCTCTAAACTAAAGGCTATGGCTTTCTGTTCATTTTCAACAATAAAATGATTGCCGGCACTATGAGAATCCGGCTGCCTGTCTGGTTGTTGATTTTGGACCTTACAGCCCTATCAGCTTTAGACAGTCTATGTACCTTTAGCAGGCAAACAAAAGCATTACGCCAAATCCTCATGTTTACCCATGCTGCCATCAGCAATCCTGTCTATTGACAAAAGATGAACATTTTTTCTCAAGTAACATAACTAGGCTTTTGTCCCCTCACTAAAAGTACATAGACGGCAACACAATGGAACAGAAAAAGGCATCGGGGAAGAAAGAGACGTCTTAAGTGGAGCAACGGCCCAAACAATTAAGAGGAAGGTACATGGACAAAAATTGAAAGCTCCTCTTTTTCCCCCGCTCACTTTGCATTGTCGATTTGAAATCCCTCTCTTTCTCTTCTTGGAGGGCTGCCTGTAATGGAGCTAATCTGCCGTCGTTTGTCCGAGCCACAGGAGTTTTGTCAATAACAATCAGCGTTTGGAAAGTGTAATTAAGGCCGAGGCTTTTCATTAGGAAGAAGGGAGGGGGCCGTCTCCAGGGACGGGCATGCCAATTAGAAACTCAGGCACGCGTTGCCGGGTAATTTCAGGGAAAGGAGGGGGAAAAAACCCAGGACTTCTTTAGATTGGAGAGGGACCCTGCTGCTCTTTCAGAGGAGAGGAGGAGAGGCTTAATGGCATAATAATCAGACAGGGGTCCCAGGCAGAGGAGGCAGGAGGACGCAGGGACTTTTTGGGGGAGGAGTAAGCCTTTCCGAAATGATAAAAGAAACACATGCAGGACTGCCGGAGGAAAATGGAGGCGGTAAAAAGCGGGATGTAGAGCCCTTGAAAGAATGATAAGGTGCCGTTGACGAGAACTGATTAATTAAAGGAATAACGAGGCAGTCAAGGGTGGAGTGTGAGACGGCCCTCTCTAATGAGAGCGAAACAAAGGAGCTGTCTTTTCCAGCCCTTTATCACATTGTTCTATAGCACTTAGGGAAAACAACAAGCTAAGTTAACGTTAACCATGTACATGACAGTTTCTTTATCACCTTGTGCTCACCTTGCAGCTCTGCGTATATACTCTTTTATTTTAGTTGTTTAAAATATTAATTTGCAAATGAAGGCATTTATACACCGAGTAGCTTACTATTCTTGCTCAATTTCTTGCTCCAGCTTAACTTCTTTAGCTTATGCCTTTACTTTTCCTTACAAGAGCGGAAGAAGAATCCATCTTCTGTCACCTATTCATCCAGTGAAAAGCCCCTTGAACTCTTACGTGCAGATAGTTACATTAGTCAAGGCCAGGTCCAAATTAATGTCAACCTAAATCTCCATCCATCCCAGAAATACGGCTGTTCTCATTGCTCCCTAATCATCCCGCCATTTCTGAACCCCACGTGCCCCACCAATCAAAAACATAAATCTCTTATTGAACCCTGTTTTCTTCCCATTTTGAACCCAAGTGTAAAATTGCTTGAAAACCGACTGAACTCAGTGGCCCCCTTTTTGTATGAAGTAATAGACCTTGACAGTAAGCCTGTAAAAGTCAGTTTAGATTTTGATGAGAAATACCTGCCATTTTACTGTAATTTACTTACAAGACCTGACTTTCCCCTCTGTGCCCTGGCATGGGTCCTGAAAAGCCATAAAATAGATTGAGACAGATACTTATCAAGAGAAGAAGGGGGGAAATCTTTTCTTCTCCCTTCACTCTGTAATGTTATTGGTAACCATACCATAACCTCTCTAAAGACAGATAAACCAGAGCATGGCCCCGGGGTTAAAGGGGTTCCCGCCAGTATGCTTCATTTCTGAAAGTGAAACTGGCCATGCTTTTACTCTAAAGCCACGATTTCCAGACATCATGTCTGACTGACAGGGTTATTGCAAAGCATTTGATTTTTTTTAAACTACTGAAAACACAAATTCCCAACTGAATCAGACACTTTGTTTAACTACTGTTCACTGTTCATATTCAGTCATTCTGGTCAATCCTGTAACCTTTATGTTACATTAATTGGTTCAGTTGTATTCAGGTAAAAAAGGTTTAATCATTCATTGAGTGGAACATTTTGGTCAACAAACTAAAGATTGCTATGAAAAAAGAAACATTAATCGACACAAAAACAAGAAAGACACAATAATGTCTATATCTTACACTAATAATGCCAATTATGTTGGAAGTTAAAGTTAAATGCTTGAACATAAATATTTATATTTGCATTTGTTATTATGTCACAGTTATAATCAAGACGAAATCTAAACCCTAAATTGTAGGTATATTTTACAAATAGTGTAAATGAAAATGTTAGCATAATGAATTTGAATTAAAAGGCTTACCCCTCTGGTTACAAACATTACTGATAAAAACAAACATTTACCAGCATGAGAGATTATCATTTCTTAAATCAAATATATTCGTAACCAGTTCTGATCTATAAATAATGCCCTATCCATTTGAATATAAACATTTGACTTCATATTTGACTTATATCACTATGAAATTAAATAAGTATTCCCAAATGGGTCGGAGCTTATTGTAATTTAGCTCAGCTAAAAGACGTCAGGCTGGTTTTGAAATGGGAATTCAAATACTGATACTGAAACCTCTCCTAAATATAAACCCAACATAGGGATGAGAACTGAGTTAATCCAGCCTTCGCTCTGCATTGAGCTACGAGAAGCCCTCTCTCACAGACAGGGGGACACGGTAGCACAGCAGTGTGTGAGCGTGTGTTTGTTTCTGGAGTGTGAGATAATAAAGCCCTAACTCTTAGTTAACCGCCAGGTGTGGTTTCAGCACGTTTCCCTGGGACCCCTGAGACTGGGTGGGGAGGAGAGAGGGAGAGTGGGAGAAAAATACCCCCATAAACAAAGAGTCCTCGGGGACACTCGGGGTTAACTGTGCCGGGTTAGGTGGTGAAAGCAAACCTGCGACACAGCGAAGTGAGAAGTAAAGATTTTTCAGATTTGCAATCAAAATGTTTCTTTTATGCATTTAGTCCCTTCAAATTGCTGATTGGTTAGTGTATAATGGGAACGCAAACTAAAAAGACCTCCAAGAGTTGATTCCAGCACAGGGTGGCACTGATTGCCTCCTCCCAGCATATGGGAAATGGATAGGATTATTATGGTCTGGGTCTGCTATGACAACAGAGAAAACAGACAGAGGAAAGACAATCAGAGCTAATCAGCCGCCTTCCCTCACACCTTTATTTACCCCAATCCCAAAGAGATGAGGAGAATTAGCATAATGATTTCTAACCCAGATATAAGGAGGAATTTCTAATTATTTATAACATCTTGGGACCCTCCACTTGATCTGTCCAATAATGTTAACATAATTGCATAAGTTGTCAAAGGATGTTGGAGGGGCTAGTGGAGGAACGCATGTGGAATATTACACAGCTTTCTGTTACTCTGTACAGAAAATACAGAGTGAGGGTCAGAGCTGAGAGCAGCTGCAATCCTGATCGGCCCCTGCCCAATTTAAAAAAAGCTTCATCTGTAAAAGCGTTGCTGTACAACATGAGTATATTTACTACTTTAAACTGAAAGGGTATTTGCTGACATTGTTACTGGCATGTATTTTAGTGGATAAGAAAGGCTATCATGATAATTAAATTCGATTTTTACTCAACCATTTTTTTTACTATACTGACAAAGACATAAACCCCAGGTTAAAAGAAAAGTTTAGAAACATCCCAATGTCAAACGCTTTAAAGCTGAATGCCCATTCAAAACGAGGATAATTCAAATTCCTAGGCTGAGGCAACCATTATATTGAAACCCTTTATTGAAAACCCCTGAATACAGTAAAATGTAGGGAATCAGACAGAAGCGGAGGCATTGCCTTACATATGCTGCCCTTCCTATCGCTAATGCTAGAGTAGAGCAGAGCCGGCTCTTTTATTGTGCAGCAGTGAAACTCTTTTTCATTGCTCCGTCCTGGAATCAGACGCTGCAGTTGAATAATGCATAAGGCCTCTTGCCTGTACACTATGTAAATAGTCAACAATGGCAACAGTGGTAACAACAGGTTTGGGTCTGCTGGAGTATTATGTAAAGTGGTCAGGGGCAGCGTGTCTGGCTCTCTTGCCTGCTATTGAGGCGGTGGCAGGCCCCTCTGAGCGCGGGGGACACGGCCCGGGGCCCGGAGGGGACACGCACAGAATTAATGAGGCCAATTTAGTGTTGGACCTGGGTGGCGTCTACTGATGGGTCCTAAAGGACTGTTGTAGCTTTACCTCCACCCCCACATCCCCCCTTTACCTCTTACTCCAGCTCCTCCTGCTGCCGGGACCCTCAGTGCTGCAAGGCTCTGCCCTCACAGGAGAACACCTGAGCCACCTGCACCACAGAAACGGATCCTATAGGAATCCATATGGTAAAAAGTGCCCATGCCTGGTTGGCAAAAGATGATTTATTGTAGAGCATAGAGTGCATACTGGTGTTTATTACATCAGTAGCAGCAACCTGTTTACCATTAGGTTCTCTTTAGGTGCGACACTTTTTATACACTGGTCCATTTTGTGAGGCTATTTTGCTTCCATTATAGTGGGGGGAAAAATCCAAATTACACATTTCATTTTTTTATGAATTAAGTTAACAATGCATGTCTTTTAATTTTTTTTTTCTTCTAATTATCAGAGACAGAAATGTCCACTTCAATAGCACTAACATAGACCAAACATTCCAGTTCCATTCTTATCTATATTATAATGTCATTCATAGCCTAATTTATGTAATATGTATTCCTAAAAACATGTTGAAAATCGATTGTTTTACTATTTTTTTTAATAATTGAGTAAAAATGACCCTTATAAAATGTACTTTAACTCCAATATATCAACACAATCAATGACTTTGAACCAGGCTTCATCCAATGTTCACGTTTTTTTCTCCCAGATCTGTATTCAGATGAGCATATAACATTTCAGAAAACATAAAAAACTATTATGTTGTCTTGTTATAAAACAACCAGGACATTTGTGTACATTACTGCTCACCTCATATTCTACCCATTCTGTTAATTTGTTCACAATCATTAAGTTAAAAATGAGAATTCATAGGCCCTGTATAAACCCTGATTGTGTTTGTGTTAACATGGTCTTCTCCTCGTTCTCCTCAGGTAACATAGAATACAGCTGTCCTGCCACAAATGAGTGTGAGATCACAAAACGGAGACGCAAGTCATGTCAGGCTTGTCGCTTCATGAAATGCCTCAAAGTGGGGATGCTCAAAGAAGGTAAGAAGAGTAAGAGCATTTTTATTATTCTTACACCCACAAATACACACACTCCAGCTGTTTTAGCTTATAATGTTTACATAAGATTCATGCAAATAAAGAAACCACCATTGATCTGATAAAGGAGCTGCTAGTGGAACATTACATTATCACATATTAGCTCTCATGGTACGTGTTTAATGAAGTCCCAGAATGCTTCAGCAATGAGTCCCACAGTATTTCTCATCTACAAGCCCTGAGCGAGAGCTGCATACAACAGTCAGGCTTGGACAACAGTTCCCAGCCTCCCCCTGTCCTCCCCCTACCTACACAGCAGTAAATAATGTGCAGTTGAGCCGGGGACAGAAATATGCTGAATAGGTTGATCCTGCCGTCTGAGTAATAGAAATGTAACAGTATTCCGCCTGGGAAGGCTCTGGTCGGGTCCCTGAGCACACACTGGCCACAGCCTCAGCTCTCCCCGGCTTATTGATCCACTAAATGTTTTCCGAACATCTCAGCTCTCTTCCTGCGGATGGCTTTTTAAAGTCACGCCAGCAGGGAATTCAGTGACGATTAAACATGCTTCCGATGGATTTGTCTGGCTGGGTTTCCCCACCCCCCCTCCCCTCCCCCCTCTGTGGCCCTGAGTGATCCCCCTGAGACCCCAGGACTTGGTTGCTCTTCCTTGGGGAGGCACCTATCCGATCTCCCCCTTGCATTAGCCGATGCATTCTCACCTGCCTCTCTCTTTCTCTTTCTCACTTGTTGGTCCAAAAGAGCCAGACAAATGAATAATGAAAGATATGTGGCTCGGGGTGAAGTGGCGGTGTTATATTTATTCAAGCCTCCTCTGGGAGTAGCTCAGGGGCTCTGTAAGGAAACATGTTTTCCTCGAGTGCTGATGAGTGCGGGTCAGGTAGCACTTAAGTACGACTGTCCCTCATGTTTATACAGTGGTATAAATACTGCCAGATAGTCGCTTTGATGAATGAAACTGTGCAAACTTCCACTTTTAAGTCCTCTGTCAGACTCTGTGCAGTGTATATATATCACACCATTATTCATTCCATTATTCATCGGAGAGCAGGATTTATAGATGCATATATATCCGGTCGCCACCTGAAGCCAGAGTCGTAGCCCGTATGGATCTCCACACAGTAACAGAATCCCCTGGACTGCATGCAGCCAGATAAAGCCTCAGTGCCAGAAAGACAGAGTAATCGCATTACTATCTGATGAAAAATGTATGCCAATATATCATCTTGGAGAATAAGAGACTACAAAAATATGTAGCCGTGGCTATAAATGAATGACCAGTGTCAAGTCGGAGTAAAAAGAGTGTAAAACTCAAATATGCAGACTTCGGCTAAGCCCGAGCTTCTAATGCTGCACACTTCTGTGTATTCAGCACATTCCCAGAATAAGAATGACCCTCATCTTTTAAACAGTGGATGTCATCACCACACTGCAACTATTATCACAGGCTGATTGAAGTCTTGCTCAGGTGTTATCGTCATAGATAGTCAAATAAAAAGCCATAAAAAAGTTTTCCTTCAAAATATGATCACAAAAACAACACATCTATCATGATTAACAGAGAGATGTGGGGTGCATTTTTTTCCACGATAGCTCTGCCTTGAGGCCAGGCAATTAAAAGCGTTACCAAGACTAAATGGAAAGAGGCACAGGGTCTCTGTCCACTGTAAGCTCTATGAAGCCATCAGCTCAACGCCGTGCTCAGGCCCGGGTGTGGAGATGGTCACCGCTCATGTGACTGAGGTTGCCACTTACTTTCATTACTGCAGAAAGGTCACATTGTGTCTCAATGGAAAATCTACTAATTATAACTTTACAGCTCCAACAAAATACACTGCTGCCACCTAATGAGAACAGACGTTTAAATCCATCAATGTCTCTGGATAAGTAAGAATACTCAAAGTCTTCTTAGAAAGTTAGATATTTCTGTTTATATTCTCAGTAGTAAAAGTCCTTTAATATCTACCGCACAAGCGTATAAGCTGTAGCATTCATATCTCAAAGTGTGGTGATAGGTGTTGGGAAAATGGTCTTTGAAGATCAGAAGTCCGATTACAGGAGAGCTGCTTAAACCCTGTGTCGCTGTACTTTCCCTTGACTGTATAAAGGAGGATGTGATCAATAGAATAATCAAATGTCAGTGGCAACAGGTTTTTCCTCTGATCAATGGAAACGGATCAGAGCTTAGAGCGAGAGAGAAGACGAGATGCTATTGAGAGATTACATTGACATCATTCAGTGGCAGTTGCTCTCTTCACTGACTTCCTTTCTCCATCCTTTAAACTGACAGATCCCTCCACACATACACACAAGTGCAGAAAAAATAATTCTGTGAAGTTCTATATATTTTTATCTGCAGCGTTGAGCCAAGACAATAGTACTTGTTACATAGTCTTCACTGTGTGACAGCACTAAGCTTAAAAGTAGAAGTATCCTGTCTCACTGTAAGAGGACAGTCGTGAACATTGGCCGAACAAAGGACTAAAGTGTGGCTCAGCTGATATACTATAACCTCTCATTGTTCAGCAGGCTGGCACGCAAAGGACAACCAAATCCCACAATAGCCCCGTCATAGCAACATACAGAACATACACACAAACCACCTCACATGTATAGTGCCTGAAATACAAGACACGTAAATGTCCCCATGTGTTCAAGACTAGTAAGACAAATGCAGTCTGCATCCAATATGTATTATTGGCATATACTAAAGTAAGCAACAGAAGAAAAAAGAGCGGGGGAGAAAGCTGACCAACATTTTTTTGTATTCAATTTGTTTTCAATGCTGTAATTCAGAGTAATCTAAAATGTAGTTTAAGTACCATTTAGTGTTTTCAATTAGCAGAGCGAGCAGGGATGTCAGCTCACTGGGGATATTGAAGCTAACCTGTAAATGGATTCTGTGACAAGGAGTGTCAGTATGGCAGCCCCCGGGGTCAGCAGAAGGGGAGGTGGGCAATGCGTGACAATTTTTCCGCTACCCTTGCTCATCACCACTCGTGATTAAAAATGCTGCAACACACTTACAAGCATGCAAAGCTGGCAACAGGGGTCCTTTGAAATAGTGCTGACGGCAGTTTAGTGTGGCGGCTTCCTTGAAAGGCAAGGTTCACCATGCCTTACCATGTGGCCTTCTGATTTTCCCAGCTAAAATAGGGTCCGCCTAAGCCCCCCTTGGCATTGCCAACCATCCCAGACATCCTGACACTGTCCCCAGGGAGAGACACCCAGAACAGGTGAGGGACTCAGAATAAGGGCCCCTAGCACGGCCGGCCACACAAAGTGAGTGAAGACAGGCCCTTTTGTAGGAGTGTACTCGGAAGGGGATTATTATTGTTTTTGGAGAGAAAGAAGAGCCCCAGGTCAGCTGGCCTCAGCCCCCACCCCAGAGGCCTGCGCTAATCCGTGCACAAATGCCAGCCGCCTCGGCCAAAAGCCCTCTCCCCCTGCACCCTGCACCCTGCTTTGAAGAGATGATACCCGAGATCACCCGCTGCTACCCTCACTAGACTGTGGTGGGCCATAAAACATTGAGATGTCTCTGGATGAGGCAGTGCTCAACTCTTTTCACACATTTATAACGCTCCGACTGTTTACTTTGGAGGGAACACAACAGAGCGGTCAGAGACTGAAGCTGCTGGTGCCACCAAAGGGACATATGAACCTCACGAAGGCCCCAATAAAGTCCCGACCACAGTGAATGAATCCGTCTAGCTGCTTTTAATCACTCTGTCTTCCTCTCGGACTGTATCTGGCCCTGTTGGACAGTAAAATGAGACAGGAATTAAAGCTCGGCAATAACCTGTCAGCATCTGTTAATTATGGCCAGGACTGTTCTAATTAAAAGAGGCACCCATCTACCTCCATGGCTGGCTTTACACAGCCACATGACTCAACCAGCAGAGAGGATCATGGAGAGCAGAAAGCAGCCAACTAGCAGCTCATTGGTGGAGCCGGAAGAAACTATAGAAACTAGAAAATCTGAACAATTTGAGCTGCAAGTAGAGGGTCTTTGAAGACTTTTCTCAAGACACCTTCACAGAAAAAACACAAACGTTCTTTATATGTTACACATAAAAAGGAAAATGTGTACGAGTGTGTGTAAAGCGCAGGTAGTTGCCAGCAGATGATTCCCTGGTGCTTGCTGGGAAGTAAGAGGCTCTGTTGGGAATTGGGGTAATTAGGTTAGTGGGTTGTCAGTGTCAGGAAATTGAAAGACAATTCTAATCAGATTTGTGTTTCTAGGGAATCAAATAATTTATATAAGTAGAAGAAATCTCTATTCTACAGTCGCATGATATTACCGTTTACTGGACCCCTCACCATGCATTCAATGTGAGTGTGATGAGGCTATGGCCACAAAAGATAAGCGGCAAAAATAAAGAAGATATTTTGCATAAATCCACCGTTGAATTCCTCTTTGTTAAATGAAGACCACCTTCCATCTTGCATTATCTGATTTTCCACCCGACCTCCAATCACCGTGCATGGGACACATCCAAACTCATCCCCTCCAAGAGCACTTGCTGATGGGCAAATTGTATTAGGCTCATTTGCAGGGGCCACACAATGCCCAGGTTTGACACCGTCCTCCCTGTTATAAAGTGATGAAATCATCAAGGAAGTGCTCTGGCTGCGGGTGTTGTTCGCTCAGAGGACGCGGGCGACTGACAAATTAACTCCTCCTCCACCGCAAGCATTTCATTGAGCCTTCTCTCATCCACCCTTTAGTATTACATTTGTTTGGGGGTTGGTTACATTATGCACACAACGTAAATTGAAGGGATTCTCCCTCTTGACAGGATTAAGATATCAGGGATATTTAGTCTGCGGTGACATGCTGCTCCAAATATAGGGATGCAGGATATAAATGTTTGCATGCACTCGCATTAAATAACCAAATACCTGCCCGGTGGTATCAAATAAATACAACAGCATAGATGAAATATTTTAACTATGTTGAAAATGAATAGAAAAGACATCCAAATGGAAACATTCTTATCAAATAATGAGATAATAAATAACTTATGTTATGATGAGGCCGGCTTGACATTTACAGTATCAGTGTGCAACCTGGCCCCCTAGGTGTGGCTGGGGGTGATAAGGCCTCAGTGCTACTCCAGTGAAAGAGGGGTGAAATAAGGGTCTTTTATGGGAAAGCAATACCTAGTTATCTATCTGCAGTATGACAGCGGATATTTTGTACAGTGTGTGCGGGACTGTGTCTTTGCTTGTAGGCTGGTTTAAGTTTCTTTTTCTGGATACCAAAGAGCGCACACCTGAGCTCTCACACACCCACGCGAGCATGTTAGCTGGCAGCTAATTAGTATGCAGTCTGCCTCACCCCAAAAGCTAAATAATTAGAGGGCCAGTCTGTGAGATCATTGACCCTGCGTTAAATATTCATATGTTTAGACCTGCTCTGGGCTCAGCTGTGTCACAGTAGACCAGCCAGGCATGGACCACATATGGGAAGGCAGCCGTGCCTCTGACACACACACACACACACACACACACACACACACACACACACACACACACACACACACACACACCACTATGCAGTCCTTTTACAGTACCACTTCAACACATGATCTAATACAGAATATGTTAGGGTGTCATCTCTGATCATCACCCTACACTTTTGTTCTTTGTTGTAAAACTTGGATTTAGCCAATGCATGTATTACCCATTTTTGACCTATTTGATTATCATGTATTTTAATTCCCCTAAAATGCATTGTGGAAAAACGACACTCTCTTAATCTCATGTCCCTTTTGTTGTTTCTGACCCAAGGGGTTCGTCTGGACCGCGTGCGCGGGGGAAGACAGAAGTACAAGCGGAGGTTGGACGCAGAAAACAACCCCTACCTGGGCTTGACGCTGCCCCCTCCCACCAAAAAGCCTCGTGAGTACTGATCCATCACTTTCCCATTGTCTCTGTCCTGCACCTGCATGTAAATCTGATATTCTAGCCCAGTTTCAAGTTCCTGTTTCTGCCATGTTCGGGCAATTAAGGAATCATTGGTCATAAAAATAGGCCAGGTATATTTCTGTTCTGTATTTTGATTAATCTCTGAGTAGAGGATATTTAAGAACAGAGTGCTAGAGGACTCTTATATTTTCACATATGCATTTTCATCCACTCGCATGCATTCTGTAGGGATAAGAGCTTTCAGTGCCTTAATTTTACTTTTCACATTCAAGCTCCATCCATTAGTTTGCATAATGGGACAGAGAAAGAATCTTTGAAAGTGAGGCCGCCATTCGACTGCCTGTTACATTTTCACAGATGTTTATCAGGGCAGTGCATCTTCATGCCTCGCTGAGCTTTACAGTGATACAACCTTTGACTTCTGCTTTGCTTTGACATCCCCCCCCCTCCTCTATCCACAGTCACAAAGATAGTGTCTCACCTGTTGGTGGCGGAGCCAGAGAAGATCTATGCCATGCCTGACCCCACCATGCCGGAGAGCGACATCAAGGCTCTGACCACGCTGTGCGACCTGGCTGACCGCGAGCTGGTGGTCATCATCGGCTGGGCCAAGCACATCCCAGGTATAAAACAAATTATTTCTGCTTCCTTTATATCTTATTTTCCCACTTTTAACTCTCTCTGTATGAATAAACATGTTTACCCACACACAGAGGCAATTAATGGCAGCAGCTCACACAGCCTCCGGGTGTGTGGAGGACGGAGCGGCTGCAAAACGGACAAAGCTGCGCAAGAAACAAATCAATAGAGTGCATCTAAAACCACTGCTTTGAACGGTGAAGATTTTTTAAGGTAGTCTATACGTTTAAGTTCGTGAAAAGAAGGGAGAACCCAGGAAGAACAAGGCTTCCGTCTCCCTGCTTCTCCCTCTACAACCATCCTTCGGCTCCGTACCTATCCGACGGACCCCCCACGGCAACAAACGCACCTCACAATTCACGTACCTCAGAAGCCGAGTGGTGTCACTTGGCAGAGACTAAAGTCCAAGTCGGGTACATGTTAGAGTATAAGACTGCGAGTTCAGAAGTACCCGTTCTCTCCCTTGGGTTGGTGACAGATTAGTATATGATCTGGTTGGTGTCTCCCAATGGCTCAAGTGGTGCCTAGCCTTCGTAGTAGCCATTTCAGGAATTATAATTCAGTATTTATTATATATAAAAAATTAATAGTATTTTATAACTACAAAGTTATTATGCTATAATTTTTATCATAGACTTTTTTTTATTGCTAGTCACCGTATCGGTTAAATAAGTAAACCGATCTATACCATTACATAATATTGTTCTCCTAGTACATATAGATGATATTTTTCGAATAGAGGGTAGAGGTGTCACCTGACCCTGCAGGTGACAAAGAGTTTCGCAATGGTGGCGAGTCTTGTGACTCCTAAATATCTAGGAGTCACAGCCCGACCGCGTGGTCGCCTAGATGACGCAGTCCAAACCCAAATTTTACCTAGCATAAGAAACCCCGGTGCACGTCAAACCCTAAGGGATGTTTTAGGAGACTTTTCTGTTTGGTAAGACGAACCTCTAACCGCTTAGCCGTCGTGAAAAATGGTCAAGTCCTTAGAATTGACCACCTAGGAAGACATGTTTATAACAAACGAATATAATGTATCGGTTCCACATTAGACTTATCGTCCCGGAAGTTATAGTGTAAATGACTATACGAGTACATTTCAAATAAGGTACTTATTCTGACGGGGAAGTAACGTTGAAATTTTGGACTCACTTTATCAAATGAATTGAACATTAAACATTAAAATACTTAAATGTTGGTGCAAAAAAAAAGAACACCCCTCGAAATTATAATTTCATGTGGACCGGTGAAGTTTTTAATTGGGACACCCTTTTTTTACCATCATAAAAAAAGGTGTCAAAATTTTTTTATAATTTCCCCTGGGGAGAAGTAACAACACAAGAAATTGACCACCTTTCCGGTTGTAAACCGAAGTCATTAGACATGAGGTGTCGGTAGTGTCCCTTATAACTACAAAAGACAGAAACAGAATACCTGCACCACATGCCAAAAACCGTACTGCTACCTCTCACAAATAGCCAGTCAACACTAGGTCAGCGACGGATTCGAGGAACAATTTGAGAGTCCACACGACTGTACGTCCCCGGGCAGCCCTCACTAGTTTGTCAAATCCTTCGCATATCCGGCCCCGACTCGGTACAACCGACCGTCGTATAGGTAGAGATAGAGGAATGATAGTCTACACATGGACTAATTATGGGAGGAAGCTATCTAAGAGATTATGGAAAGTCATTGTTTTACTGGAACGGGCTCCAGTCGACCTACCTCAGTGAAGTTAGTGACTTTTATTTACCTTGGCAGAATTAGATACTTAACCCCTAAGTATGACATAGACGACTTACTTTGACTATACTAGTTAGGTGTGTGAAAATACACACACACTCTCTGGCACACACACAGTTCACGACATCACTACAGTGTGTAAAGGACGTACGACTGTTTCGAGCACGGACAGGTTTTTTATACAATAACGACTACTACTTGTTCTCCAATACCTCCCACGGCCGACTCCCTGTGTAAGTAAATCAAACAATGGGAGGAGGTACGGAATGGTCGCGACATTCACAATATCTCAAATACCCCCAGTTCAGTTCTAGTTCATCTCTTAGACGGAGCCAACGTTTTTTTTTTATCTCGCCGATGATTTATACACAAGAAGACAGTTTAGACTCCTTTTGAGAGCTTCCTTCGTTTTGTAGAGACCGAACTGCCACTCCACGACTGGAATTAAGTTGTCGGAGAATATTGGTGGAGCAGATAGTCCTTACAGAATACCCGTCCTTCTTTGTACTAATACGGGTAGTTATTAAGTTAGCACACACCAAACGGAACCACGTAAGCATACAAACACACAACACACACGCTAATACTAACAGAACAAACCAAACCCGTCCAGGGGTTGAAACAATATTAGAGGGACCACTATATGTTGTTACGTAACCGTGACAACACAGAGGGGGGG
>NW_011339306.1:88715-91996 GCF_000735185.1 Notothenia coriiceps | reverse complement strand
TAGCAGATCACAGACCGAGACAACGTACCTGGGGCCTTCGCGCTTTTTAATATGTAACTTAAGTTACTCTCTCTTTTTGCATAGAAACTAGGGCAACCTTAACACGGTGATTGGATGTGTACATACAAACACTTAGAATTTGTTAGTTGACAGGTTCAGTTTTTTCACGTGTAAAACAGCATTTTGACAACTTTATACTTCTGATGACTTTTTCTGCGCTGATGTTTCTGATGTTATAGGGTGTTAGGGTAAGGACCCAGCGGCTACACTCACCGTGTCCGCTAGTACGAGGTTCACCAACGGCTGAGCATTAATTTCGCTTCTTCTTCTAAAGTATTTGACTAAATATAGGAGGTTATTTTATATTATCTATTCTCTTATTTTTGCATGGAAATACACGTGTGTTTGTGTCATTCAAGCTCGGCTCTGTGTGTGTGTGGCGATAGGCATTTAGTGTGATAGAGAGGGAGTGAGGGAGAGAGGGAGTGAGGGAGAGAGAGGGACCGGTGCTAGCGGGGACCGTGATGTTAGCATCTGGTTAGCTAGCTGCACTAACGGACATAAGGAGCTGTTTCCACAACAAGCTGGAGGAGAGTCCTCTCCTGTCAGACTGAGGGGCTCAGGTGAGCTAAAGGACTCTTGAGTGTTTAGAACAGTTTTGTCACAAATTATTCAAAAGATTATTTCCGTGGCACACCTTCATATGATCATTATAGTTATACAAACAATAAGAGAATAAATGAAAAACAGGTATGAAATAGCCTACTATATGGCAGTAAAACAAGAATACAGTATAATGTGATTTGTAAAATATCCATAAAGAAAAAGAAAATCTGTTTACAGTTCTGTTTCATATGGGTGCTGAGAGAGGTATCCATAGATCTCTTCATGTTGCTCTCAAAGTGCACCAGATTGATGCTTTCAACTTCAATATTTAAAAAAAAATCTTCCCGGGGGAGCATCCCCCCGGAACCCCCTTGAGGAGGTGAGGTCCGCCCCCCAATAGCACTTTACCCCTGCCTATATGCCGTGAGCTGATTATGGAGCCTTCATTGTAAGAGTAATTCAGATGCAATTAGCCTATATAAAAGGCCTCAAATTGGAAGCATTGTCTGGGCCGTCTTTTCCACTCAATTCTGCAATAGGTAGATCTCGCCTTTCACCTAGGCCGAGGTCGGTGATCTTGGGCTTAAAAAGGTTGGTGACCACTGGTCTAAGGTTACATATCACCACTTTTTGTAGGCAAGTTAAAATCTCAGTTTAAGAATTCAGCTGTTTAGACGAGAAACAGCGATGTGATTCTGACATAAACATTCTCATTTTCAGACACAGGGAGTTAAAAATCAATGCACAAAGACACCTGAACACGCCGGAACAATGCTCTATGGTCACTGATCATCTCATCAACACCTGTCTCCACGATGTCTTCCCCCGAGGAGGAGGCTCCTGACCTGCAGCTACGTTTTGTGTTTGGGAACAGTGTTGTCAAACGGCAGAATCCCCACATTCTGCCTGAGGATGAAGAGGCACAGGAACCCCCAGAACATTATTCAACTGAGACATTATGTCTGAGCAGAACGCAGCGGACGCATGTCGCAGAAAGTATTTTGAAAAATAGCACGCTAAAGGTCAGTTGTGACTTCACTGTGCATTCGCACATTCCCACCTACCTTAGGTACATATGCTGTCGTGATTATCAAGCAAAACAAATTAGTGATGCATCCAGGAAAAAATGAGGCCAACCATTTTATATACCAGTATGATTTGTTATTTGGAATATCAATCATCTCTAACTGCCCATTATCTCATCTTTAGTATTTATATCTTGAAGGCAACCAGATATCCAGTATCCCAGATTCAATGTTCATCCGCTTGCCCAACCTTCTGTGGCTGGACCTCAGAAATAACCACATTGCATCGTTCCCTGCTGAAATTGGCTTGCACAGGTATGAAACTGCTCTTTGAAATAAAATAAACAGATTTATTCCCAATCCCTCGTCCACTCTCATGTCAAATTTCAGAACCTTTTGAGATATGATTTCTATTTGAGAATTCTGTTTCATGCCATATGCTCTGGAAATTGAATTAATGATTCCAACGTGATTATTTCTGTAAAATTTCCTTATGTGTTCAGTTTAAGACTCAAACGTATCCCTGTCAAGCATGTAACAATCTGTGATTCTGCCCTCGCAGGTCTCTGAAGACATTACTTCTGGAGGGAAACCCCATCTCTGAGCTTCCAGCTGAGATGGGTGAGATGACTTTAGTCACCTTTACCAGCAATAAATGTGTGCAGCCGTTGACATAACAAGCAGTTCTCCTGTTGAATCACTTTCAGGGAGCCTTAATGGCAGCTAACATAGAGCTAGATTGCATGCAATGAATGTTTCTTAATCCTCCTGTTGTCTTCGGGTCAAATCTGACCGATGTACTACTTTCATCAATCATAACTTTTTAGTTTTACATTCGATTGCATTGAGTGTATGACCTTCACAGTAGCAGAACATATTAAAATTGCTGTCACCACTTTCATTGGATTGTGGATGATTTAGTCAACTTTGTAACACCCATTGGTGTTCCCGGGCAAAAATACCGCCATAAAAAAGGATTTAGTACCTCCGGATCAGATAACACACACACACACACCACCAACACACACACACAACACACAACCAACACCACCACCACACACACCACACCACACACCCAATACTCTGAGAATCTAGATGTGTCCCCCCCCCTTATGTGCCATCCCCCCTTATGTGCCCAATCCCCACCACAACAAAACACACACCAACGCACACAACAACACACCACCACAAACACACCACACACACACACACACCACACACACACAGACAGTTGGAACATTCTCGTTCTTATGTGCCAGTCCCTCCTCACATGATCACACCTGCCGCATATACTGTTCATGTGTCTATCTTTGTACATACTGGTTTTTCATATACCAGTGTCTTGATACAATAGTTACAGTTGGAGGGTGTTTAAATTACATTTGGTGATGATTATATGGTTTTTGTGGTTAATGTGAATAGCGTTAAACAGACGGTCAATCTTGACCCGTGATCACCAAAGTAATGGGGGGGGGGAAGATAAATGAAGTGAGTTAATGGAACTTTTCAAGTGGGTTTTTGTCTAAATGTTTTAAGTGATCACTTAACTTTTGCAAATAACACTGTTGCTGCTATGATACATGTAATACAGGTATTAAGATGTGACATTACGCTTCAATTTAAAATAAATACCTCCAGCTAGCCAATATT
>NW_011339306.1:88346-88673 GCF_000735185.1 Notothenia coriiceps | reverse complement strand
CTGAGTCTGGTGGTTTTAGTCCTGAAACTGTCCCTGAGTCTGATGGTTTTAGTCCTGAAACTGTCCCTGAGTCTGGTGGTTTTAGTCCTGAAGCTGTCCCTAAGTCTGGTGGTTTTAGTCCTGAAGCTGTCCCTGAGTCTGGTGGTTTTAGTCCTGATGCTGTTCCTGAGTCTGGTGGTTTTAGTCCGGATGCAGCAGAGAGAACAGTTTGTGGCTGGGGTGATGGGGGTCTTTGATAATCCTGAGGGCTTTCTTCCTGAGCTGCTGGGAGTAGAGGTCCTCCATAGGGGGCAGCTCCATCCTGGAGATGATGTGCAGATCTTAAGT
>NW_011339306.1:88081-88290 GCF_000735185.1 Notothenia coriiceps | reverse complement strand
CACACACACACACACACACACACACACACACACACACACACACACACACACACACACACACATACTCTAGAATCTAGATGTGTCCCCCCCCCTTATGTGCCCAATCCCCCCTTATGTGCCCAATCCCCACACACAAACAAACACACACACACGCACACACACACACACACACACACACACACACACACACACACACACACACACACACA
>NW_011339306.1:67245-87892 GCF_000735185.1 Notothenia coriiceps | reverse complement strand
TGTGTGTGTGTGAGTGTGCATATGTGCGTGTGTGCGTGTGTGAGTGTGTGTGTGAGTGTTTGTGTGTGTGTGTGTGTGTGTGTGTGTGTGTGTGTCGGTTTGTGTCAGTTTGAAAGAAATCCCTCAGGATTATCAAAGACCCCCCTCACCCCAGCCACAAACTGCTCTGTCTGCTGCCGTCTGGCAGGTGGTACCGCAGCATCCGGACTAAAACCACCAGACTCAGGGACAGCTTCATCCCACAGGCCAGAAGACTATTAAACACCTGAACTTTGAAACAACGTCCATAACATTCATCTGGCTGCTACTTAGAAATTATGTATCTATTTACCTAATATACCATATTTCAATGACTTGCATATAGACTCTTATTGCACTATTTCACTTTTTTTAACTATTNCATTAACCCTTCTATTGTCTTCTTTCCCCCCCCCTTACTTTGGTGTTCACGGTCAAATTTGACCGGTCCTGTTTTAACTGCTATTACATTAACACAAAAACCATTAATCATCACCAAATGTAATTTAACTTTTTGTGTTAATGTAATAGCAGTTAAAACAGGACCGGTCAAATTTGACCGTGAACACCAAAGTAAGGGGGGGGGAAAGAAGACAATAGAAGGGTTAATGGAACTTTTCCACAGAGGTTTTTGTCATGTTTTAGTTGTCACTTAAACTTTTGCAAAAACACTGTTGCTGCCATGTACATGTAATAAAGGTATAAGATGTGACATTACCGCCTTAAAATTAAAATAAATACTCCAGCTAGCCAATATTGTTGAGCTGTTTACTTACATTATCTAAGAAGTTTCCAACAATTTAAAACCTGGAAATGTGTCAATGATTTTGTATCCCTGTTTTATCCTCTTCCATCGGAATTGAGATTGTCTGCCAGAAGTTGTCATAAATTAACTTTAATTCCAATCCACTAAATGGTAAATGATTTTAGTCAACAGACTTCTGGGTCTTAAGTTGTCAGAGAAATAATTATTTAATGTGTTTACTGTTTTGAATTTGGTAAAAAACCTCCTGATTGATGAACAATAAAGGATTACTGACGACAGCAATCGTGTTTAATTCAACAACTCCTCAGATCTACTTCAGAATGCCACCAAAAGTCTTTTGTTAGGGCACGTACACATGCACAAAAGTAACATTTCCCTTTTTCTTCCATTTTATGCGAGCGAAAGGGCAAAAAATGGTTTGCTTAGATGGCAAAGCAATTTGTATCTTGGCCTCACCTCGGCTGACAATAGTTGTTTCTTGCTCGCCTTGTGCATGTGTTATCGTCATATTGGTTTATTTAGAGGAAGAGCAGAAAGTTATGTCTTATTATTTTTAACACTGAGAATACAGTGTGTTAATTCCTCCACTGTTGCACCCATTGTAAATAATCGGTATATGTTTGCCTTTGTGTCAACTAATGCAAGAACCTGTAAACATACTTCTAATGTATACTTTATTTGTCCATTTCTTTCCAGGAAATGTAATTACCCTTAAAGGCCTTAACCTGAGGAACTGCCCCATCACTTTCCCTCCACAAGACATAATAGACCAGGGGCTTCAGAGCATCCTGCAGCACCTCCGCAGTGCAATGGCTCAGCGGCCAGTCAGCACGAAGAAGAACCCCCTAGGTAAAAAGAGTGTCGTATTTTTGTAGGCTGACCTTGAAGTTAGCATAGTACGGGCTACTTTAACAAAAGGCCAATTGGATTTCTCCATTGGATCTTGTGATATGAAGAAAAGAAGATAAAAACAAAAAAGCAAATGTCTTGTCCAGCAGGATAATCCCCCCATATTAAAACCACTTTAATGATAGTTGGTGTAAATGCAATTGCAAGAACTAAAATGCTTACTTTGAAAATAATTTTCAGAGAAAAAGGATTTTCCCTCATTTCCAAATGTTATATAAATGCATATCACTCTCAACTACAGCCAGGAGATGGTATGTTAAACTTAGCTTAGCATAGCACAGAGGCTGGAAACACAAGGCACACACACAAAAAGCCTCCTGTAGAAAAATGAGATATAGCCATAGGCTGTATATATAAAGGATATAGCATGTAAATAATTGAGCTTCAGAGCTGCTGATAGGTGGATTTTGTTACCTTTGGACATTGATAGGCTAGATTTTTCTAAAATAAGCTTAGGATTCAAGATTCAAAGATGTATTGTCATGACATAAACACAACTAAGGTGTAGCTATGCAATGAATAAAAAACTTAGCCAGGTCACAGGTTCCTCAACAGTGCATTACAAGGCATACATTTAAATGTAAAATAAAAAAAATTGTGCAAGCTCAGGTGTTTAACATTCTTATGGCCTGTGGGATGAAACTGTCCCTGAGTCTGGTGGTTTTAGTCCGGATGCTGCGGTACCACCTGCCAGACGGCAGCAGACAGAACAGTTTGTGGCTGGGGTGATGGGGGTCTTTGATAATCCTGAGGGCTTTCTTCCTGAGCTGCTGGGAGTAGAGGTCCTCCATGGATGGCAGCTCCGTNTTCCAGAGCCTAGGGCAAACAGATAAATCATTTTGAAGTAGCAGCCAGATGAATAATTGTGGATGTTGTTTTCAAAGTTCAGGTGTTTAACGGTCTTATTGCCTGTGGTATGAAACTGTCCCTGAGTCTGGTGGTTTTAGCCCGGATGCTGCGGTAGCGCCGGCAGCAGACTGAACAGTTTGTGGCTGGGGTGATGGGGGTCTTTGATCATCCTGAGGGCTTTCTTCCTGAGCTGCTGGGAGTAAAGGTCCTCCATGGATGGCAGCTCCGTCCTGGTGATGTTCTGTGCAGTTTTCACCACCCTCTGTAAAGCCTTACGATTGAGGGCGGTGCAGCTGCCGTACCAGGCCGTGATGCAGCCAGTCCGGATACTCTCTTACCGGCTGTCTATAGCTTCATACCTAATAGACAGATATCGTAGTGATTTGTTTTTTTCCTCTTATCTCTTAAAGGAACTATAGCGTGGTAGCAGGAACTTTAAGTCAACATTGCTAAGCTAAATGCGGACTTATTTTTGCCGTGATGTGGTTTAGTAGTTTCATTTAGCCACTTGTTAGTAACCACTTTCTCAAGGCATAAAAAGCTTGAGACATTCGCTCGCTTTAGATATTTAATGATGTATTTTATTTCAAGGCTTAAGCTTGTCTTTACCACAGGCCTCATTTCAGGCATCTAAATAAAGACACTTGAGACAAACGAGCTGGAAGTGCTGAAATGCTGAGTCCTTTGCGAACACATTCCTTCACCCTCTATAAAAGGCACCTTAACTTTGAACAGTGCAGCAGCAAGGTGTTCAGCATGCACATGCATTCCAGCCATCTGTGCTCTTTTTGTGAAAGATGGGACGGCTGGCCACAAAAATAGCTCCTTGCCCTGGTACCACTTCACTGTGGTGTGACTTCTGTTCCCTTGGAGACAGCGCTTGCCATCCGACCGACTCCCCCCCCCTCTTGCTCTGTTCCAGCTCTGTAATATTTTTAGCCAGATGCAAGTGATTGATAACCTGTGGGCTGTAAACAGGAGCTCTCTGTCACCAAGCAGTGTCTGGAGGTAATCACTGTGAAGCCCAAGACAGCCCCCCACAGGAGGGGCTCCCGCTGCACAATGAAGGACGCCAAACCCTCCGTCAAACCCTTTATCTCCCTGCATACAAGGTTATTAACACAGACAGGGCTGCGGGTCTCCTTGCATTTCATTGGCTCAGAGTATAAAGTAGCAGATTTGAAAATGCAGTATTTACATACTGCTTTGCAGGGTTGGGAGGGGTACTATTCAAATGTATTGCATTAGGTACCTGTGTTGGGGGTTAGGGAGTTACTTTTGTATTACCTCAATATTAAATGCAAAGCAAATCAACACAAGAGCAAACAAATATCTATCAAATGTTTATTAGTAAGTGTATTATGTAAGACGACAAAACAATGTGTTGTGATGACCACTGTATAACATGTCATAACTCACTCATGGAACTACAGTTAAGGGTGTTGTTTCCTCACAGGCATATGTGTTGCTCTCTTTATATATTTCGTGTCCTCCTCCCTTTCTCTCTCTCTTGTCGTCCCGGGCTGCCACCCAACAACATCTCTATTTCTGCTCCTCATTAAAGCAAGCTTTGTACCTCCATTGCACCGCCTCCCACTCCCTATCTCTCGGCACTACAGTGTCATCTTAAGTTAAGGAAATAATACTATAGTTTACAAATGCTGTTTTAGTTCAAAACTTTATTGAAAAGTAAACAGAGTTTAGTTGTTTAATAAATCAGGTGTCCATCTACTGCATTTAAAAACATAATTTAAAAAAGAAGAAAATGAAAGTAGCCCAAAAGAAAACCAATAAGAAAATTCAGGCAGTACATCTACCTATAATATATCTTTATTTTAAAATCTATTGTAACATTGCAATCCTGCTAGTAATCCGCATTTGTAAAGAATGTGCCAGTCATTCATGTAACTGTAAGGGAATAAAGTTATTTGTGTCCTGATAACAGAATCCCGTTATATGTAATCCATTACTCCTCAAGCCTGCAGTTTTGTCATCCTTTTTCAGCTGCGATAACATGGATTATTAGTCTAATTATCCTACACTTGGATAGAAATGACATTCTCCCCCTTATTTTTACAGTTAAGTACGAGTGCCACATTTTCTGTTCTGCAATTACAAGGGAACTTTTACCTCCTGTTGTTGGTTGTGTGAAATTGTTGTTAAAATGCTGACATGTTATTGACTGCCCCCCTGTTATACTGGCTGCCATGGTTGTTTCTTTGGTAGAGTTGCCAGTGGTGGAGAAGCTCCAGCTGTCGGAGCTGATGGGGTCCAGCACCGAGGAGCAGGGTGAGTCTGTGGATGAGGACGAGATGAAGAGGTTCAGGGAATTAAAACAAAAGATGATTCTGCTGGACATAGCTGAGCTGGGCTCAACCGCTCAGGGCGATGGAAACCAGAAGCCACCACTTCTTCCAATCGTCAAAAGGTGAGTTAAGGTATTTGGCTGAAAGATATTTTTAAGGGAAATGCTTTTCCTTTGTTATAGTTTGAAACCTTGGGATACATGTTCACTCAGCCTGCTAACAATGACTTAATTATCACAAATTATAATAAAAATTAATGGAAAGGTGTAAAAATAAACTGGAATTTCACCCAGGTGGCTGCAGTTTGTATCCCATGTGAAACCAAAATGTAACATTCACTTATTTTACTTTGACATTTAAGTTCAGATATGTAATGCTGCATTCACATGATACTTGGCTCTCTCTTTGTTCACCGAGAAGTTGGGCACAGAGCCTTGCCATGGAAAAAGTCAGTTATGTTTTGTTTCTTTGATTACCCCACCTGCTAGCTTGCAGCGCTACATACCGCTGTCTTCTGATTGGTTGCGCGTTGAATGGTCAACGGGGAACATCTTTTAAGTTAATGCAACACATTTGAGGGGTTTTATGCATCTTAACACACTTAACTTAAGTCACATCCTTTACATAATTACTTTAAACATGAAGCTTAATTTACATACATACAACATTGAACCCAAAGCATGATATTGTACTAAACCTAACCAAGTACATTTGTTTCAATTCACGACAGTAACAACGTGTTCAAAACTGTAATCTTGGAGATAATAAATTTAATCCAGGATGCACTTCTATTGAATGTTTTTTTTGAAAGGTTAGTCAAGAAACGTATCACCCTCATACCTCAGTACATAGAATAAGAAGCTAAAGCAGAGGAGATGGTAGGGTTAGCTTAGCATAGCATTGAGGCTGGAAACATAAGGCACTCGCACATAAAGCCCACTGTAAAATAACAAAATGAGATATAGCATATAAATAAGTCAGGGTCAGGGCTGCTGGTAGGTGGATTTTGTTACTTTTGGACATTGGTAGGCTAGGTCTTTCCAGGCGTTATGCTAAGCTTAGCTTACTCAATGTCTATGGCTTCAAACTTAATATACAGATACCGTAGAGATTTGTTTTGCTCCTCTTATATCCATGCCTGAAAGTGAATACACTTATTTCCCAAAATGTCAAACTATTCATTCCAAAAAAGGGATGTATGTAGGCCAGATTCACAGAAATATGAGGGAACAAAACAATGATTTATTTAACTGCTCCTGCTATTATTGTGTTGCAATACACCTAGTATATCTGAATAGGAGAAAAGGGTTTATGCACAACAGATATGTTCTGCCTGAACAATGAAGTCTGAAAGTGTAATTTACTATCTAATACCCAGACAGAGGAGGTGAATATGTTTTGTTTCTGCAGATAGATATAGTGCCGAGTCTTGGAGTCATAGATGGCATGGTGCCTTGGAAAAAGGATAGCAAAACACTTTTTAATGACATTCTCCGCAGAGTAGACCAAGTGATAACAGTATCCCCGGCTGTCTCCACTGGGACTCAGAGCTCTGGAGAGCAATACAAATAAAAGCATTTTGTTTCAATTGATTTGTCAGAAAAAAGGCCGCCAGCAAGGCCGCATCAATTCCCGAGCTTCCACTGTTTGACTCTCAGCATCGGAAGAGACCAGAAAAGAGGAGACCGGCTGCAATGAAAGAGCTGAACGAAAAACAGGCTATTGTCGAGCAGAGGAGAAAGTAATATTATTCCTTGAGTTCAATAATAGGATGTACCCATTTAGCATTCTACTGCACTAGATTTTAGAGGATTTAATTGTATTGGATTCATTAATCAAAATATTCATGCTAGGTAATACCAAAGATAAATCATGATAAAGCAGGGTTATATTGCATCTAATTGACATTTCCCAAGTGAGGAACCGTGGGGAATCCATATGTAAACAATGTAGACCCCTTTGGAACCACTTAAAAACAATACACAAAGAAACATTTCCTTGACATACAATGATACGTTATTTGGTTCTTCCATAGAAGCCATGACGCTCTTAACAAGTGGCGCACCGAAGCAAAGACCACACAGAAGAAGAAAATGCCTGAGCAGAAGAAGCATGCCGAACAAAGAAACCAAGAGGTATGTGTGAAATAAATCATATAAATGTCCACCTGCCAACCACCAGGGGGCGAAAGAGCACCACCTCTGCCAGATTGGATGGAGAACAATGCATTTAGTAAAACATTATGATGCCAGTAAGTGAGTTTTCAGGTAGCTGCATTGTCAGTGATCCTTTATGAATGTATTGAGGATGGTGCTCATGGAGGCAGCAACAGATGGCAGTGCTTGCGAGGGACTTTTGCTGCATCAGTGATCGCACAGCGGCAACATATAGTTGTCAAAGCTGATGTATACATGCCGGCAGCCACCAAATGTAGACCATGCAGATGGACGGTTTTGAGTGATTTGACTGTCAGATGCATTTCCACGCATACAGCTGAAGTGTAGCGTTTAATGTTTGCATTCAACTAGCAACGTCAGTGTAAATATTCACTGGATAGTCTAGGAAAAAGACAATGCATTGGGGTAATTTGACGCAATGAGGCTGTTTGTAGGATGTGTTGCAACAGCTGTATCTTGCTTTATGTACACAAGCTTTATAGTGATGTACATGATAATAAACATCCCCTCTCTGTTAAAGGAAGCAGTAACAGATTCAAAGCCCAGTGTGGAGGATGGCAGTGGTTCTAGTAAGACACCAGGAATGTCCATCACACAGTTTGAGGAGACAAGGTAAATGAAAAATCTGAATCACACTTCCCACTGGAAATGAATCCTCCCTAACACCCGCTAACATCTGGCTTTTGTCTTTAGTTGGAAAGGTTACAATGGGCTTTCATTTTCAGGACAAATACCTCTGCAGTAGTGAAGGGTATTTGTCTGCTTCAGCTCCTTCACTCAATAAGTAACGGATATAAAAAAAAGTTGCCACCCTAAAATGTTCACTGTTTATTAACCTTGCTTCTGGTGCCAGGAATCTACATCATCAAATTTACCAAACCAGGTATAAACAAAGATAAATGTTGTCTACTGACAATAGGAAATAAATATGTCATCTATTTCCAAGTGGGTTTTCCCGTATAAAAAAGCCTTGCTTCTTTTGGTGGAAAAAGGGTAACCAACATAACAAAATACTGTCTACTCCAGACAAAACATCTGGTGTACAACAATATGAAACCAGGGCCTGTATAACAATTATAATCATACTTATGTTTAATTATTCCTATTTTGTCATATCATTACTATTGGTAGCGTTGAATTTAAACATACAAAAGACTGGGAACATCTTCCTGATTATAACTTCAAATCTTGTTTGGTATTAAGCATCTCAAAATGTAAAAATCCCTCCCTAACACTTTAATCCTATGCATGTATCTCCTTTACCTCCTTTGTGGTTGCAGATTTCATAAGGGAAATGAGGCACAATACGTTTGTGTCATCAGTATTCCTGATTAGAACACTGCTATGCATATTGTATCTGTGATTTCTTCACACAACTTAAACAGGGATACAGGATCTAAAAGTATACACCAAATGGCATTTTGTATTGTCTTCAATGGTGAGCCATGCAGATGGAAGGCTAGAGACATCTAGTGGACAAAGAAAGAGTTTACTCCCACCACACCATCAGCAGTTTCTTTTGTTCTTCTTTTGAAACATTATTCCTAAAAAACAGATCAACCAGAATAGATAATACACATTTTCTGTTTCCATTGATGGAATAGATCTTAACTAAGGAGACAACAAGTCACTCAACGGCTTGCATTTTTAATCAGATGTCTACCTAAAGGCTATAATAACACTGGCAATGCTTAGGCAATTAAATATTCAGTATTTTTAAATGGATTTTTGACCTGTATGACCCTGTAGATCAGCCCGTGAGCTGGAGCAGCAGATCTGTGCCCGTGTTGAGAAGATGCAGGAGAGACGCAGGAATCCCAGGGGCACGATTTCCGAGCAGATGGCAGTTGCAGAGAAGGACGTGGAGGAGGTCAGGCCTATACTTCATTATTCACACAACCCATCTATATTTGAATTATTGGATATTGATCTGAATTTGTTGTGTTCTTCCCCACTATGAATGACAGATGAGGAAGCTACAGGCTCAGCTTCTCCAGAGGAAGAAAAATTGGGGAATAGATCTTCAGAAACATTTTACTATCGTCACTGGGGACAACTTGCCGAGTTTTATTGACAAGTAACAGGGATTTTAATGCCTGTATGGGTTTTGTGGTATTACTTTTATACTCAAAATGTATTGTAAAGACTAAGACCTTTGTTGATGATCATTGCAATGCTCAGAACATACAAATAAAGCATTGTTACTGGCCAAGTGAGTGTTTTCAACTTTTCTTTTGCAAAACATCCTCTCCATCATACAAACTAGTTATGTTTGCAATTTATGTTGACCTTATTATCATTCAATACAAACATGTAAAAGGTTTTATGGCAATTTTACATATTTACTGTGTACAATCAAGTTATCCATTGTTATATGCAACATTCAGCAGACATAATAGTATAAGCATAACAAAAACTGAGACCTAAAACACAATGTACATTTAAAAAAAGCCTTGGATAAAAGGGTTGAAAGGGTATCAACAGAAAAATTGTAACATCAACAACCATCACTTATTTTCACATTAGGAACAACACAACTTTGTAGGTTAAAATAGTCGAAATAGCAATAGGGTTCATTTCAAGTAGTGTACAAAATAAAATGATGATGTTAAAGAGTATTTGAGACAATAACAGAGAAAGTATAACTAACTGTGGTTTAATTTGGATGCTGTATATATTGTGAATAGAGAGGTCACATTTGTCCAATTTCGCTTACAAAATATTAGAAAATGCATCCACACTTTATCGTGTTTATCATTATACTCTTAGTATACAATGGGTGCTAAACGCCATAGCCTCTCGCTATGAAAAACAATGGCATATCCGAGTTAAAGTCCGTACTAGATGAATAGCCTAAAACAAGTCAAAGTGAGACAGAGAGGGGAGGCCTTGTCTTGAGAGATTTCTGCTCCTCCAGCACAGGGAGCGTGATGTCAGCGGTGGCAGTGCTGTTGTAATTGACTTGGTGGGGGTGATGGCGTCATTTTATGCCCTGGTGTAGCCTCCTGCTCCTATAGCGAAGGGGAGACGGATCTTTAGCCGACGCGACCGTGGCTCCCTTGGCGGCGATCGAGCACCGCAGAGCGGGACACGAAACGCCGGGAAACATGGAGGCTGTGGCCGAGGAGCTGCGGGCCGGCTCTCGGGTACCTGTCACTATCGATCAAATAGTTAACGATACACTGGTGGTGACGCTGACCTACCGAGAAAGGAACTATACGGGGATATTACTTGATTGCAACAAAAAGTGAGTGTCATTTCGAGTGTTCTCTTTGTACATTTATCTTTAATTTGCTAAACTCAGGTAACGGCTAACCTACCTTTGATGCTAACGGAGAGCTAGTTATCTCATAGCTAACTGGGCCTCCATACAAAAGACTCGTAGGTTATTGTAGCTGACAGGGTAGCTATCTGCTAGCTGCTCGGCTAATGGCGAACTGATTTCATTTTAGCTCATTAATACATGGTCAGATACGTTATGTTATTACGGTGACATATTGTTTGTTAAGATAGCAGTGCAACTATCCTCAGACATTGTTATTAAATTATCTTAAACATTGGCTAATATCAGTGGGTTTATCTATAGCTTATTGTTAGCCTTCATCAAATACAGAGCAGCTAAAAACGTATTCAGTAATAGGGCAGGCCTTCGCTGAACAATATTCTGTAGATTAGTGTTGTTTATATGTTTATACGTTACCTGCAGGGCACTGCATTGTGTACACATTTTCTGGAGTGATTTAAATCATCTGAAATATAGTTGCAGGTTTGAGAAATGGCTCTTCATAACCGGTCACTTTTGATCTGCAGAAACAAATGTCCATACAGATACATGTGGGATATAAAGGAATTTTATCTGTAATACTCTTCCCTTACACCTAGTTCTGAAAAGATCCAGGGACCATTTTAAGGGTCTTTGCTACACAAGAAAAGGCCCACTCCTGCCAGTTAGACATAACACACAATACTGTCTGAATGAAAAACCTTAATAAGTGCAATCTGACATGTGTCATGTCTTATCTACTTCTCTTGACGTGTGTCACATGGTATAAGCCTTGTGTGGCTCCTGGTTCTGTGCACTTTAAAAGCCACTGGCTTTAGACTATTTATAGATGAGCAGATTCAGAATCTGAACAGCTTTGCCCCTTAGTATGCTTAGATGGTTTTTCATGTGAGAGCTAAAGCTGTACTGAAAATAACCCACTCAAAAGGGAAAAGGGAGGCCTTGGAATAACTTCAAATAGGCCCATATTTTAGGCCTTGTCACTGACAACATTTGACTTCTTCTTCCTTTTCAGCTCATGGAAATACATTTCCTGTCATTGTCTTCCACAGGTTTCTATATATCATCATCTAGGCCTATCATTCAGGCAGATCTTTGTATCTAGTTACACTGTACACAACGTGAAATGGCCACATCGCAGTGAATCATGGCTGGCTGCTCATATGCTGCGTCCTTGTGCTGTGCCTAACTAGCACTGCCTGTTCGCTGTCACAGGCAGCCCTTTTTGTGCCGTGTCAATCACTGTGAAGGCTAATATTCAGCTGCTTTAGGTGCGCATATAAAAAGGTGAGAGAAACAAGCCGCACCAAGGGACTATTATTTCGGAGGTGCCTGCCAGCTACTCCTCCTGGGGAGGGAAACAGGCTCCCCAAATGTGCACTAATTAATAATCTCACCACACACAAGCCCCAAATAGACACGGATGTAAAAACAAACCGAAATCTCCTGGCTCCTTCCCTACATCTCTGAATCCCGAGTGATTCATGGGATTGTTTTTGTTCAGTCAGATGTTGGGGAGGGGGGTTCCTGGGCATCCTGTAGTCTCTTTGTCTGCTGTCTCCTGACTAAAGCAGCACAGCCATGTTACTGTTGCCTGCCAGCCACCTCTCAAAGGCTCCTTGGCATAGGCCTACTTTGGATAGGTTTGCTGGTCCTAGAGCATGAAAGAAAACACATAAAATCCTTCAAAGAGTCAGTGATACTATTGCGCCATATTTGAGGCCTACGGCAGCAGGACAGATAGCTGCCTGGCTGCTTGCGGACCCAAACCCCCACACATAAAGAATTTTCAGCATACAGGTGACAGGAAGAGGGAAGCCTGTGTAAAGTAAACGTAAAGAGTTTTTTTTATTATGGTAGGTGCCTTTTTCTTTTTTTAAAGGGAACGTGTTGATCAGCATTGGATGCTTTTCTATTTTTTGCTAATTGAAACAGCAAGGTATTTGATTTCCCCCGTCCTATTGGCCTCGAATGATCCAACATGGTCAAATAGAATTACGACATAACGGGATCATTCTTGTGGAGAAAATTGTTTAACTAAAATGTAGGAATGTTTTTGTTGCATGCAATTCACTGCAGTACTTTAATGAAGCTCAATGAAACACACAGTTATTCATTGATTCTTGTTTTTTTTCTTCTTCATTTCAGGACTGGGCTATTCTGTCTACCAGATTTCAAAGCAGATAACAGGCACTTCCCGATATCTACACCGGCGTGTGAAGTCCCAGAAGTTCTGAGTGAGGAGCCGGTTTCCAAATCTCCCAGCCAGGCTTCACACAGACCAAAGGATGAAAATAGTCTCCCAGAAAGCAGCTTACCTTCTGCACCTCTTCCCTGCCCTGTACCCACACCAGTGCTCGCTGGACAGACTCCTTACCCTCCTTATTTTGAAGGAGCCCCCTTCCCTCAGCCCTTATGGGTGCGCCACAGCTACAGCCAATGGGTACCTCAGCCCCCTCCACGACCAATCAAGAGAAAGAAAAGGCGAACGAGAGAGCCTGGCCGCATGACCATGAGTACTATCCGTCTACGGCCACGGCAGGTACTGTGTGAAAAGTGCAAGAACACACTGAACAGTGACGAGGACAGCAAAGATGGCATGAGCAACACTAAGACTCCTAGAAAAGAGAATGCACTACAGAGCGATGATGACGGTGAGGACAAGGACACCACTTCTAAGCTGTTGAGAAAAGAGGATGTTGTTGCAGGCAAGGACACTAAGAGACGTGAAAATGGCCCCAGCCTTGACAGCAAGCGTCTCAGGAAGGACAAAAGGGGGGAGCCCGAAGGGGAGAAGTTCCCCGGAGGTGACGTTATCCCCCACAGTCCTGTCATAAAGATCTCCTACAGCACTCCACAGGGCAAGGGGGAGGTCATGAAGATCCCCGCGAGAGTCCACGGGTCAGTCAAGCCTTTCTGCCCAAAACAACTGGCGCTGAATGGCCTGGGAGAAAACGGCAAGATGCCTTCTGATCCCACAAAGGAGCAACGGCACATTTTAGATGCCACAAGGTCTGGCCTGACTGTGTCCATTCCCAAACTCAAACTTACCAGGCCCTATACAACTGTGGGTCAGGACTTGCCTTCTCCAAAGATCCACTTGAGACCCCCTCAGAGGGAGGGTGAGGACAGTGTGGTGGAGTATGAGGCAGAACTTGTAGGAGGCACCAGGAGACGAAGCCCCAGGGTGCCCGGGCCATGCCTCCCCCAATCTGACGACTCGGGGGAAGGTAAAAACTCTCTGGAGTTGTGGTCTGGGAGTTCAGGAGAGGAGGTGGAGCGCGGCCACAGCGACCTTACCCTTCTTATTAATTTCCGTAAGCGCAAAGCGGATTCTTCTAGCCTGTCAGTGTGCAGCAGCGACAGTCTAGACGAGTCCAAGTCCTTCAGCTCCGACGGCACCTCACCAGAACTCTGCGACCTGGCCCCGGGGGAAGACCTGTCCGTCACCTCGTCTTCCGTCCCATTACGGGAGGACTGCAAGACAGTGCCACCGCTTACTGTGCGGCTTCACACCCGCAGCATGACAAAGTGCGTAACCGAAGAGGGTCACGCCGTTGCTGTGGGTGACATCGTGTGGGGGAAGATTCACGGCTTCCCCTGGTGGCCCGCACGCGTCCTCAGCATCAGCGGCACCCGCAAACAGGAGACGGCCAGCTGCGAGGCCCAGTGGCCCCAGGCCAAGGTAGCGTGGTTCGGTTCACCCACCACCTCCCAACTCTCCGTTGCCAAACTGTCGCCCTTCAGGGAACTCTTCAGGTCCCGCTTCAACCGCAAGAAGAAAGGGATGTACCGAAGAGCAATCCAGGAGGCAGCCAAGGCGGTGGGCCACATGAGCCCCGAGATCACATCGCTGCTGTCCCACAGTGACACGTAGGTCAGTCCACACTTCACCTGTGGTTGTATCGCATCTTCTTTAGATTAATGTGCATCCAAGATATTGCTGGGTTATGAATATCATTTGACCAAAACCAACATTATTGATCTCTCACCTGCAATGGTGTACAGTACATATACTCAAGACAGGATTAAGAAACCATTATTTGGTTAACTAAGGGTTCCCAGAGAAAAATATCTTAACATTAAGTAGTCGCTATTTCAGTCGTTCGCACGGTTTTCAGTGAACACAACAAAAACCAAAAAAAAGCTCATGTATTTTAGTCTCTTGAAAAACATTCAATATAAAGTGAACAGCAAAGGATAAAAGACTTAGCAGTTTATTACACAGGCATTTGCCGTGATCTATACTTTATTTGATGGTTACTGGCAGCTAAGTTTATAAAGAAGTTCATCTCCTTTTTAATCATTAAACATACAGTTTGTATAAGATTCAACTGACTTTACAAAAACATAACTAAATAGTTATGAAACCTAAGCTGTACTTTAAACCTAATAAAGGACAACATGCCAGTTTTTTTAGATTTTGCAGTTGGGGTTGAGATTTGACAACATGTTAACCAAGCTGAAACCAGTATCAACATGCTTATTGTATCTCTTTTGCATTCAATGTAAGCATTTGGCAATTTAACTGGGAAAGAAATTTGATAGATTCAGTTCAGGCTAAAAGACAGTAACTCTCATTCCAAAAAATAACTGCTAAATAAGACCAGTTTACAAAGTAGAAATGGCAGCAGAGGATAAAGAAGTTTCTATTATTGATTCATTAATGAATGTTCCACTAGGACTGAAAAATGATGGGATGCTCTGCTCTCAGATTTCTTGAATAAAATCACACTACAAAAAGGATTTCCTCATACATTTTCAGGATATTTGGTTGAGTACACAGCAGTTTGCAGAGAGCTCTCTAACCAGACTACAGACTGGTTTCATTCTGGCCTGTTATCAAGTTACTCACTTAATTAACATTTATAGGCGACAGCTCATGTGACTAGCAGCTACCAGCGTTAACATTCTGACCGGTGAAGGTGACGATCAGGTGGACTTAAAATAAGAAGCTGCTACCTAACTGTTTATACACTGCTATTTGCTAATAAGATTAGGCAGAGACAGGAAAGAAGAGTTAATGTTAGTGAATCTGTATTTTACCAGCTCCAGTGCCAGGGTTACATATCCCAGCTGTGGCGTTATGGACAGACACAAAAAATATACCGCGCTCACTAACGATCTCACAACAATCGATGTTCAGGTTTTTTAAAAAGAGTAAGAACAGAGTCGCCGCCGCCGGAACCACCACACTCATCATCCTCACAGCAGGTGCCGCCTCAGAGAGACGAGAGTGTGTTTAATGTTGTGCCCCCGCTGAGCTCAGTCCCTCTGCGGGACGTAGCACCCGTTGCAGGATAACAGAAAATAGCATCCCAGTGCCGGACCTATCAGCCATAGATGACCCGGCGGCTACACAGCCAAAGCTCATAAAGTACCCTCAGACACTTTTCGGACAAAAGAAAAGGAGCTTCGCTGCCCACATACTTGGAGTATAGCATTAGCAAGGACAATGTGTTTTGTAAAATGTGCCGACATTTTAGTGAGAGAGGAGGGGCCGGCGGAGAAGATACATTCAGTCGCCATGGTTACAGGGACTGGAAACATATCGAATATCTCTCAGTGAACACGAATGCAGCGCAGCTCATGCAATAGCTATGGAGATAAATAAAAACTACAGACAGTGCGAGAAGTCTGACCATGGAACCATCCTCCATCAGCTACTCAACCCAGAGGGCCGACAGGGAGAGATCATTGAGAAAAATCGGGAACACTTAAAGTTTTAATGGACATAATTCTCACGTGTGCAAAGGAAGAGATTCCTCATTTCATATTGAGACTAAATATCTAGAAAATGGATTAAGAAACGTAGAGCTAACATTTCGTGCCATTTGCAACTACCAGAGCGCACCCTGACGCGGCAGGCATTCTCCAGCCCAAATCAGCAAAGCTTATGAGTGTGAAGCAACAGTATCTGCTGCCCAGCTGCTTTAGAATGAAATGTAGCCTACCTTCAGCTAATGAAAGCTCTGCAGTATCAGAAGGAAGTAGCCTAATGATAAATCTGCAACCTCTGAAAAGTGCCGCGTCAGAGAACCAGTGCCATTTACTCACGGCCGCTCACTTCGCTAGATCCGCTAAAAAGGACAGCAGGCTGCAGTCTAACCACACAGACACACATCAGGTGCTCGGTCATTATTCCGTATTCTGCCGCTGTATGCTCTTTGTTTCTAAATGTATCAATGTATTGTGAACCAAAACAAAATAACATGCAGTAGGCTAGTTTAACATTTAATTTCACTCATTGCGGCATGCCGTTTAATCATTTAAATAATATTTAAGCTTCTTATAAGTGAACATTTTTAAAAGAGAAGGGTTTAGAAAAAGTGTCTTTACTATAGGAAAAATGCACTCCACAGTTGCCTACAATGATATGCAGGAATTTGTTTTTATTTTATTTTTGTTAACGAGAAACATCTATTAGAACAGGCCCAGCCGAAATTACATTGGCCCACCCAAAATTGAAATCCTAGCGCCGCGGCTGCCCATAATTCATCACATTTTTAACATTTTAACTTTAACATTGCGCAGCTCGTTAAGGCAGAGTGTGTGATGTCAGAGTTAGAGTGGAGGACAGTTTGAAATTTGCCTTCATATTTTTTTTAAAAACTTTCATAATTCCCAAACCCTACATTCCTGAGACATAATTATTCATGACAAACGTAGGAAAACATCTCCTAGCTTGAAAAATGACAAATAATTAAGCAAAAAATAATTAAACAAAGTGCCTCTTGAGGGCATGAAGTGACAACAACTTTCAACATGTCTCCATTAAAGCCCATTGTAACTTCAGGCTGATATTTCCTCACAGCAGCAGCCGCACACCTTTAGTTAAACTGCCAAAAAGGCCACATTATTAACCCGAAAGTACACAAAAAGCACACTTCAGATACTCAAGGACCTTGAGATGCTTCACGCTTTGAAATTTCACAGATATCTGTTACGGTTCTTCAACAAAACGTTCACATGTAAGAGGTTTATCTCTCATTCAGAACAATGAAAACCTCTGATCTCTGCACACCTCGTTAGTTCAAATATTAACACCTGTGTCATGGAACACGATGATGTCATCGCTCCAACTGACATGCTCAGAGCAGCAGACTTCAGATAAAGGTTAATGGTCCTGCCCTCAACAGCTCTACGTCAATTATGGGGTGTCATCATCTGCTTTTCCATGGAAACGCATCCCTTGCCATAAAAGATGATGTCGCTTTACATTAACTCCTATGAAAATGTTCAAAAAGTGCTCAAGCTTCACCTGTGTGCTAACAGTCCAGGCCGTGACGACATCTACGTGAGAGTTTTTGAGATTCTTAAAATGCCGTTGCCATGGTAACACAAGGCTCGCCATGAAGCAAGGTTTTTTCATAACTTCAGTGAAAAATGACTCCAAACGGGCCCAAAACTTCACAGGTTTGGTAACGATGCAGGGGGGCCAAAATCCACAACATCTAAGGCGTATTATCGTGTTCATCAAATGCCGTTGCCATGAGCGACAGATCAACTCGCCAGGAAACACGAGTCGGCTGTAAGTTCCAATCGACACGGTCAAATCGATCCCCCAATCCTTCACTTGTATATACGGTCCATGGCCTCAACCAGCTCTTACGCCAAGATCTGAGATCTCACCATTATGCATTTCCATAGAAACGCATCCTCGCCATAAAAGCGATGTCCACTTATAACTCCTTACGAAAATGTTAAAAAAGTTGCTCAACTTCCATGTGTGCTAACACATGGGCGTGGCGACTATGACTCGCATGGCGAACAGATCATTCGCCATCAAGTAGTTCAAAGGTGCGTTCAAATATTCTTGACTGCTTTTCCAAGCCTTTTTACTTTCTTTTCTCTCTCATTCACCAGTGTTGGGCAAGTACTTTTAAAAGTACTGTAATAGTTATAGTACTGCTCTCAAAAAAAGTAACTAGTTACTTTATTAGTTACTAAATTATAAAAGTAACTAGTAACAAGTTACTTTACTTTCTTTAAAAATAATACAATTTAAATACAAGTTTTGTGTTGTTCTGTGGCACAGTAAGAGAAAAGACAACTACCCCATCATTGTAGCAATTATCCATTATGAAATGTTGTGGAACATATAAAACACAAAGATATGTTTAGACATTGGTGAGACGGTGGGGTCTGTGGCGACTAGTTTTATAGGCCATAATACATTAGTTGGTGTTCAGGAGATTGGGCATTGCTTTATTCAATGTGTGACAATGCTTTCTGTCCTGCACACATTACATTTTACCGTAAGCTTTTTTGCATCCTTTATTTCCCCCGAAAATTGAAAATTAGTGTTATATTTCCAAGTTTGCAAATGCGCTGCTGCTATCTCGCTGATACTTGCATCTGCCATTGTCTGTTGTGTGCTGGTGGGTGAGCGTGCCGTGTGTGTGTGTGTGTGTGTGTGTGTGTGTGTGTTGTGTGTGTGGTGTGTGTTGGTGTGTAGCAAGTGTTCGTGTTTGTGTATTTATCCCCATAAGGCAAGACCCGCCCAACTCTGTTTCTGATTGGCCTACCCTGAAATGTTTACCCCGCGTTAACCAATCACAACTCCTCTATGGTTACTTTCACTTTTCCATGGTCTGTGACAGGACATCGCTGTATCGCCTGTAAGTTACATCCGCAGGGAGATTCGGTTCCGTTCCCATCACATAATGTAACGCGCAAACCATTTAATCACAGTTAACTATAACGGCGTTACTTAATGGGAATAGGTAACTAGTAACGCCATTAGTACTGCAAAAAGTAAGTTGCGTTACCTAACGCGTTAGTCCAACACTGCTCATCACACATTCAAGACCCATGTTCTGTATCATTTTCCAATCTTAAATTCTCACTTTCTTCTACACATTACAATTTCAGCATAGCAGTCAGCGTCAGCTTTTCAGCATAAGCATTCCACTAGCAATTTCTTCAGGAATTGCATTCTCTTAGTTTTGTATATTGTTTCATTGTTAAGTTTGTGCAGCAGACATTGTGGACCTGCACTGCTTTCCACCTTATTTTGGACTGTGCTTTGTTTCGATTTTTGCACTTTAAACTGGTCTTCATATTTATTCATACTTACATTCATTTGTAATATCCATTTATTCATGACTGTATATTTGTACATACTCCATACATTATGTATAAATTATTTATAGTCTTTCAGAGCTCTCTCGCATTGGCGTTGAGACCACGATTTCACTCCATCACACGCTCACACGCCACACCTTGTATTTCTCACGCAGAGATTTCTTTCCAGGGTACCGCCCACCAAGTTGCGCCGCAATTTTGTAGGCTTGTTTGAGACGCGAGTGCACTCCACTAGCACACCCCCCCGTTTGACATTCGCGATTACAAGAGGCTTCATGGGAACTTCGAGGGGAGCCAGAAGTGGAGTATATCGTGATATATTATTTTAATTCACCTTATATATATTCGTGTGTGTTCCATTTGAAGGACAAAGTACATTTTTCCTCTTTTAAATATAGCCAATAGTCTTTTCTTCACTTTTATGTGTAATCAAAAGGGTGGTTTCTGTGGTTGAGAATAATACAAATGGACCTTTGACATCTGCTTTGCAGTTCCCAGGACTTTCTGAAGAGGACCCTGAGTCTCTGGCTTCCTGTTAAGTGCTAAAACTATTATTTGGATTAAGCAAAAGCATTTTTCCTCAAAATATAATGCCAGTTAAAGTCCTGTTAAATTAGTGATTCATGTCCAGCATGCATTAGTTAAGAAACGATAGGATTGTTGGGTGATTGAACTGTACGTCGTTTCCTGAAGACTCTTATCAGATCAGGAGATGATTTGGGTCACACACAAGGTTAAAGAGGACAATGCGTCCTTCTGATTCTAAAGTAAGCTGACTTTTGGGGTGAAAGGGAAGTTCATGAAGACCCTTAGGAGCATGGGAACAGTTAATTCTGTTGGTTGACTGATTCGGTTGACTGTCATGGGACGATGACGTTTGGATATTTACAAAATATGGATTTCATAAAGAAAAACATGTGACTGTTTGCTGTGATAAGATACAGATAGGATGTGTGTGTGGTGTTTTTGAAGATGTTTAGGGGGAATGAGTATGGCCTGTCAAGAGTCCTCTGTCATGACTCCAAATCATTGATTGGGTGATCTGCCTAACGGCAGAGGGGACAAACACACAACACACACGCGCACAGAAGCAACCAGATGAATTCAACAAACTGCTGACCCCTACCCGGTCCGCCCAGAATGAAACCGACCAATGGAACACTGCCAACTCACGGCTAGCATCACTCAGAAGTGAAATCGCCCAATAACAAATAGCTAGGGAAGAGCAAGCGATAAAACTCCTTCCCCCACC
>NW_011339306.1:51787-66986 GCF_000735185.1 Notothenia coriiceps | reverse complement strand
TTCTGAAAGAGAAACAACGTGCAGACAGGGGTAACGCTGCCTTTCCTCTGCACCCCCGGGGCTGATGGGTAATCACTCCCAAATTAAGGGAACAGAGACGAGGCATTTGTGTCCTGCAGGATTTCCACGTTAATATCAGTGTCTCGAAAACACATGTTGGCGACTGAAAGACATCCAGTGTTTGGTCTTTTTCCTGAAGCATCCTTCACCTACAGTGTCTNTCGAAAACACATGTTGGCGACTGAAAGACATCCAGTGTTTGGTTTTTTCCTGAAGCATCCTTCACCTACAGTGTCTCAACTGAAAGAGGACCACAAACAGTGTTTGTGGTCCTCTTTCAGTTGAGACACTGTAGGTGAAGGATGCTTCAGGAAAAAACCAAACACTGGATGTCTTTCAGTCGCCAACATGTGTTTTCGAGACACTGATATTAACGTGGAAATCCTGCAGGACACAAATGCCTCGTCTCTGTTCCCTTAATTTGGGAGTGATTACCCATCAGCACCGGGGGTGCAGAGGAAAGGCAGTGTTAGAGCCAGTATTTTGATTTGATAAGAAAGGCCACCTAATTGTGACGTCTGTAGTCAACGCACTATAAAGGACTACAATTCCCACGGCGCCTGTGCTAACGCAACAGTGATGGGCAACCTGTTGAGAGACGCCGTTGAGGAACAGTTTTTAACCGTAACGTACTTGTACTCGTACCGTACACATACATACAAACCCTACAAGTACCATTTAAGTTGTGAAGTTATAAGCATTATCCCGAAAGAAAGAATACCTAAGTTGTTTGTTTTATTTGAGTTTTGCCTATTTCTTTTGAATATTGTAAAGGCTTATTTTTCGTTGTTGCATGTGCAAAAGTTTGTTATTTTATTTTGAGCAAACACATCAACATCACGCAACATCTTCTAAACCAGTGGTCACCAACCTTTTTATGCCCAAGATCACCGACCTCGGCCTAGGTGAAAGGCGAGATCTACCTATTGCAGAATTGAGTGAAAAAGACGGCCCAGACAATGCTTCCAATTTGAGGCCTTTTATATAGGCTAATTGCATCTGAATTACTGTTACAATGAAGGCTCCATAATCAGCTCACGGCATATAGGCAGGGGTAAAGTGCTATTGGGGGGTGGACCTCACCTCCTCTAGGGGGGTCCGGGGGGATGCTCCCCCGGGAAGACCCCTGGGAAGATTTTTTTTAAATATTGAAGTTGAAAGCATCAATCTGGTGCACTTTGAGAGCAACATGAAGAGATCTATGGATACCTCTCTCAGCACCCATATGAAACAGAACTGTAAACAGATTTTCTTTTTCTTTATGGATATTTTACAAATCACTCCTTTTTAAACTGTATTCTTGTTTTACTGCCATATAGTAGGCTATTTCATACCTGTTTTTCATTTATTCTCTTATTGTTTGTATAACTATAATGATCATATGAAGGTGTGCCGCGGAAATAATCTTTTGAATAATTTGTGACAAAGCCGTTCCAAACACTCAGAGTCCTTTAGCTCACCTGAGCCCCTCAGTCTGACAGGAGAGGACTCTCCTCCAGCTTGTTGTGGAAACAGCTCCTTATGTCCGTTAGTGGAGCTAGCTAACCAGATGCTAACATCACGGTCCCCGCTAGCACCGGTCCCCCTCTCTCCCATCTCTCTCACACTAAATGCGCTATTGCCACACACACACAGAGCCGAGCTTGAATGACACAAGCACACGTGTATTTCCATGCAACTCTCTGATTCGTCTGGTGTCTTGCCTCTGTTGCGTTCACTGAGCACGGGAAATTACAGGCCGGCCATTGTCTCTTGTGTCATGATGAGGTTCACGTAATGCACGGTTAATGTATTATATTATTGAGGTTTCTCAAATGTACGTCAATCAAGTGGCACCTGCTAACGGGGTGGTGGATGATAGGCTTATATCTAAAAACGTATTTTTCAAACATTATTATTTTAATTTTCTTTTTCTTTCTTTTGTTAATTTTTTTTTTAACGGTCCGCGATCTACCCGGTCGATCACGATCGACTGGTTGGCGACCACTGCTCTAAATGTTTGCATAGTAGAGCCCTGATAACCTAATGGCATTCCATACCCTAAAATACCCTGCAGATTGAATTAGACCCCATTAAAGGGTTATCACACTGCAGGAGGCACAAAGATTCATAATCCGGACGGGTGTCAGGGCCACATGTGAGAAAGGTATTTAAGTCAGGATTTTGAGAACAAAATCCAAATTCTTACTTTAAAGTCGCCTTGTATTTAAAAAATGTATTTTACTTTAGTTTTTTGTTGTTGCCCTAAACTCTTCTAAAGGTATTATAACTGTAAATGATGAATATGTTTTCAGGTCCTATTGCCAAGCCCTTTCCTTAAATGTCTTTCAAAGCAGCTAATTTGTTCATGTTCATGGGAGTGTGAGCTAAGTGAACATGATTCTGCACCAACCTGCTATTGAACAAATATGGAGCTGTGCCGTTCCAGCCTCAGGGCACCAGCCGTATTAATGCCATGAAGGAGTTGCTGTGAAGAAAGTATAGCAAAACATTAATAGCAGCTTAAATGCAGGCACAGGCTGAGCTGCTCACTGTCAACAGAAAGGGCCTAAGAGCCAACAAATAAACTGTCCCAATGGAAGTCAGTCAAAGTATCACTGCATCCAGTGGTGGAAGTGCATTTACTCAAGTTCTGTACTGAAGTACACATTTAAGGTACTTGTATTCAACCCAAGTATTTTCATTTTATACTTCTACTCAACTACATATTGGAATAAATGTTGTACTTTTTACTCCACTACATTTATTTTACATATTTTATTCACTTTGCAAATTCAGATGTTGACAGACAACGAAAAATGTTTAAAGTGTGATTATTTGGTATAGATTAAACCATCCAATATTTATTTATGTTTATGTAACTAAAACCATGAGTGGGTTAACAGAAAATTAATTGGCAGCAAAGTCTTCTGTTCAAATATATTTCACAGTCCCAGCTTCTTAAATGTGAAGTTCTGCTGCTTTTGCTTTCAAATATAATTTGTTTTATATTGAGATGTTTCTGCAATAAGTACTTTTACTCCTAATACTTCAAGTGCATTCTCCTAATCGTACTTAATGCAGTACTTTTACTTGAAATTGAGGAATTTCTCAGTTAGGTATTAGTACTTTTACTCAAGTAAAGAATCTGAATGCTTTTTCCACAACTGACTGCGTATGCATAAAAATAGCTGTTGTCACTCTGTAGCTATGCAGAGTTGTTCCCCTGGTTTCTGCGTGCATTTCTCCTGCAGCAACACACACTCAAAGGTTAAATATTGTCTTCTGATTGATATGAGAGACAGACAGGCTGCTCCCAGACCTGCTGTTGACTCAGACATGCTGGTAGATTGTAAGCCTTTATTTGGTACTTTTTCCAGAGCTCATAAAGGAAGCGTTTCCTCGCTCTGTCAGCTACACAGAGATTTCAGCTCGCTTTAAAATAGCTGACGTTCCCTTCCGTAACCTTCCCTAGACTAACATGACATGGTCCTGCTGCTGCTCAATCCCTGCTCTTGATAAAAGACCGGTCTGTTTGCTCATTGTCTTTACTCTGTGCTCTGTCTTCTCTCTCTCCTGTGTAGAGGCTGAGGACTGAAGAGAGATCTCCGAGGTTTTCCTGAATTCTCCCACTGTGTCATCAAGACCCAGGAGGGAGTACGTGCGGTTGCCACGGCTACAATTTATATACCGTTTCACAAGGCTGGTGGAAAAAATGGCCGCCAAGGTGGATTGTTGCTGAGACTGGATAAGGGAGCAAAAAAAAAAACGCCAGGTATCTCATGCTCAACTATTCCTCCTTTTTCTTTTTTTCTAGATTTCATCATATTTCAAATAGAGCCGACCCTACAAGGACCCAAATGTATTTATTATCTGTAATGGTTTTTTATGAGTCTACTACAATCTCTCCTCCAAGTCTGCTGCTGTCATTACCGCGGTCCTCGATGTGTTCACGGCGAGGTTTAACTCATCTTCAAAGGAACCCCCCCCTCTTTACTTGGACATGAACTGTTTGACCACGTCTCTAAAAAGTCTTACCACAAATCCTCTTCGTTCTGTCAATGTGAACAGCGAAGTGGTGACTGTTCCTGCTCTCCTGGCGATCCGTGTTCCATCCTTTCGCACCGTTAGTTGGATTTGTGGATGTATTTATAATTAACTCTATTCCTTTCCAGAAACATGATTTGTCTCTCTTCCATTTCATTTTTAACTTGAGGACTGTCATGTTATCAAACCCCCCCTACCCTTCCCCTTTCAACTCTTTATTTTCCTGAGATACATTTTTACATCACTTTATTTAAAGCGTCACGTTTAAGAAAAAAAGCACTTTATCTGTACCTTGGTGGCCTGCTGTGAGCTCACTGTCTGAGACACTATTTGCGAGATACAGCCCTGATAGGCAGCAGGGGAGTTCAGAAGCCTTGTGGTTGACTATCCATGGCCTTGGAGATTCTTTGTTTTATTTTATTGTACGATTTATGGGACACCAGACACGGATGGTTGTGTACACTGTATTCTCGACTTTGGGTGCATTTTCTCTCTCAGCTCACACACACACACACTACAACAACATTTCCACTGGAGAAACATGGGTGAACACATGTGTCAAAGCCCCCTATGCATTATCAGTTAAAGCTTTATGAGTGGGAGAAGAAGGAAAAACATGCTGTAAGAATACTGTGAATTCAACTGCTGAAGAGGAACTCCCTACTACTCAGTCATTGGCAGAAGAGCAGACTGCAACGCTGACCTTTAGTGACCTTTGTGTTGAAAGCAGCACTGTTGGAATAGGGGGAGGGAGGGCAGCGAAGGCAAGAGGCTGTCAAGCAAAGCCCGGTCTGTATTAAAAAAAAAACACAGAGCGAAGGCACACAGTCACGCTCGGACAACCAGACGTCTCCCTCCTGCTCGTCCGGAACACTCCGCTCACATGGAGGCTGAAAGCAGCTCATCCTTTGTCAAAGAGAGATGTGTGTTTATTAGGGGAGCATGTAATGCACTCCTCCCATTTTTGATAATCTGCGGTTTGACTGTGCTGTCAAGTCCCGGCTAGTTTCCAGGCAGCCTTACACAAGACGAGTGGGAGAGTCTCAGCATATGTTTGCCTGAGAGCGGCCGGCAGGATGAGCAACATGGCTGTCTACTGTTGCCCACGTTGGTCAATGTTATTGGCTACTTTTTTTTTGTTTTCTTTTTTACATGTACTGTACATAAAATAAAATATAAAGCAATACCTGTGCTGTTGTGGATGGGTCACTTTGTCATCATAATGTAATGGTTCAATTGCTAAAGTTGGGGTTGAGCATAGCATAATATTCAGATCAGAATCCAGTTTATTGCCAGGTACGTTTACACATATAAGGAACAACTTTAACTATTTAGCATTAAAAAAGAGAATTAAGACATGTTTTTACACCAAATGTAAATATACAAAAGAAAAAAAAAACGTAGTACAATGAATATATGACAAACTGCAGTGTTTCTATTATATTTTAAACTGTATTCTGTGCAGAGATGTGCCAAATTGTCTGGATACAGGATTTAAGTCCTCAAAAAACAAGCTACCAGAAGTTGACAGCTTAAAAAAAGGGCATTTCACTCATTTCAAACCTTTTCTTCTATAAAGTTGGTGAAAGGAACTTTTAATGAATGTCTTAGTTTAATATTAAACCTAAAAGATGATGCACTACCTAATGGGAGCATTTCAAAATGTTATAGAATAAATATGACTTTTGGTATGATGGATGGCTTTTTGAAGAAGCATTTTTAGGGGGGACTCTAATGATATATTCCCTGTTGCATTACTGGAAATGTAGGATGCTGTGTTAGGATTTTGCCCCATTCAATACAACATACATACTATGACTGATAGTCACAATATCTTGCCCTCAGTAGCTGGACTGTTCTTATTGCAGTACAGCATCCAAAATAAAATATAATTCCTGTCATAACCACATTTGTATTTGAAGGGGATTGATAAATGTAATAAACATTATTTTTCCTATGAGCCTCATCAACAACCAACTACATCTGAGTAAAAAACACAATCATATGTTTGGTACTCACGGCCCGTCCACACTACAGCTTCAACAGCTTCAAAAACGGTTTCCAACGCGTCTGCCCATTCACTTTGAATGGGGTGACGTCACGTTGCCTCGCTTTTCGCCGAACTGAATTGTGGGTAGCAGAGCGGAGCTTTCCTGGCGTTTCAGGCTGCAAAAGTTGAACAATGTTCAACTTCTGAAGCCGGAGACGCCGGAATAGCCAGCGTCAGCCAATCAAATCCCGTTTATGCAAATCTGACAGTTCAAGCGCTAGCCAATCAAACCGCGTGCAAACTGGGAGAGCCAGACCGCAGTTCATTTCCTCATATTCCAAACGAGAAATGACGGTAGCAAATCACCCGGTTCTTTACGACCAGAACTATTTACTGGGATACAAACCGGAGGAACCAGGCATGGAGGGAGGTGGCAGAGACAGTGGGTGAAACTGGTAGGTTTTCGCCTGTTTGGGGAGTTTATATATATATATATATATTGCTCGCATAAAATCCCCGGGGTTTTTTGCTTTGTATGCCGGGGGTGGGACATTCATGTGATTGGTTGTTGGTCGCGGTTGGTCGCGGTGCTCGAATAAAATCCCCAAGCTTCAGACACGCCCAGCTCCAAGCTTTTTTTGAAGCTATAGTGTGGACGGGCCGTTACTGCTGATGCCCTGACACGGTCAGGCTAGCCACAAAAGTGGACACACAGGCACACTTTGTTTTTTATTTTCTCATAGAACAGTTTAAACACAAACATTTCAACAATTCACCTCTTTTCTTAACCGGTGCAGTCTTACCGTGGCCATTAGAAGTATGCAGGCTCGAGGAACTAACACATTGGCTTCACTTTTAAAGGCCCAGATACACCAGCCAGTCACCTGAGAAGTCGCCGACACCGACTGTTGCGTCGCCGGACTCTCCTGCGTATTTGCCGACTTTGCGCACTGGAACACACCGCAAATCCGAGCCGAGCACGTATGAACTGCGCATGCGTGAGTGGCAATAAATGTCCTTACCAGCAGGCGGCGGTAGTGTGTATTCATCATTCAAAAGAGGCAACAACCGGAACAACCGGAAGACAGAGAAGAAGAACATACTCCGTGATATAAACAAACAACAAAGAGCGTTTTTCTTTCCATTTACTCTCTGTCCATTGAAAAACTATGACGGAAACAGGACCATAAACTCGAGATAAATAGCGGCGTGTGTTGTTGGCATCTTGCCATTTTTATATATCATTTGTTTACCTCCCTCATTCCGTTAACCGCTTATCACGTGAGTCGCGCTACTGACCCGAATCATGTTACCCTGTNAGGGGACACATGTTGATGTAGAAGAGACATAAAGAAGAGGGGACACATGTTGATGTAGAAGAGACATGAAGAAGAGGGGACACATGTTGATGTAGAAGAGACATGAAGAAGAGGGGACACATGTTGATGTAGAAGAGACATGAAGAAGAGGGGACACTTGCTGATGTAGAAGAGACATAAAGAAGAGGGGACACATGTTGATGTAGAAGAGACATGAAGAAGAGGGGACACATGTTGATGTAGAAGAGACATGAAGAAGAGGGGACACATGTTGATGTAGAAGAGACATGAAGAAGAGGGGACACATGTTGATGTAGAAGAGACATGAAGAAGAGGGGACACATGTTGATGTAGAAGAGACATGAAGAAGAGGGGACACATGTTGATGTAGAAGAGACATGAAGAAGAGGGGACACATGTTGATGTAGAAGAGACATGAAGAAGAGGGGACACATGTTGATGTAGAAGAGACATGAAGAAGAGGGGACACATGTTGATGTAGAAGAGACATGAAGAAGAGGGGACACATGTTGATGTAGAAGAGACATGAAGAAGAGGGGACACATGTTGATGTAGAAGAGACATGAAGAAGAGGGGACACATGTTGATGTAGAAGAGCATAATAGGTGACCTTTAAATCGTTATATGCCTTGGTGTTTTGATTGAGACGTTAACTGCGTGTGAGTCACAGTCCTTCTCTGTTGGACCCGGTGTGATCATATCTTGGGTTTAAATCGGCGCGCTTACATAACTCCGAGCTGCCTGTCAGGCTCCTGATCACGCAGTATATAAACCCCGCCTGAGCCTCCGGGAGACTGAGTTATGATTCACATGACTGAGAATAGATTTGTGAAAAACAGGAGAAAAGTTCCAGCTCATAATTCAGCTTTCCTGGAAAACATGAAATGTAGCTTTTTGCTCAGAGATTGAGTCGATTGTGTTTCTGACATTGAATTAAACTGTTCTCCAACATCAAGTTCAATAAGTTCAGAGTCAACACTTTGAAATAAACTCCTCATGTTTGTTTCCAACACTGGAAGAAATGCTGCTGCAAAAACAAGCAGAAAACAATGAAAACAAGTCGTTAGTAGGATGGAATATTAAGATAAATCAGATCTTCTTATTAGCTCGGAAAACTTATTTTCAAGTATATTTTACCAGAATCAGGAAATGATGTGTTAAAAACTAAGCCCCAAATGCAAAAACAAAATCTGTTTTCTGGTGATTTTCCATTAAACATTTTTTACCTTTTTTTTTTAATCTGAGATACAACTCAAAGTAAGGCGTTTTCAAGAGTCTTAATAAGATACTTAAAGGCCCAGATACACCGGCCAGTCACCTGAGAAGTCGCCGACACCGACTGTTGCGTCGCCGGACTCTCCTGCGTATTTGCCGACTTCGCGCACTAGAACACACCGCAAATCCGAGCCGAGCACGTATGAACTGCGTATGCGTGAGTGGCAATAACTCTCCTTACCAGCAGGCGGCGGTAGTGTGTATTCATCATTCAAAAGAGGCAACAACCGGAACAACCGGAAGACAGAGAAGAAGAACAGACTCCGTGATATAAACAAACAACAAATAGCGTTTTTCTTTCCATTTTCACTCTCGTCCATTGAAAACATGAACGAACAGGAGCTCTATAAACCGATGAGGTGAAATAGCCGTCCGTGTGTGTTCCATCTTCCATTTTAAATCATTTGTTTACCTCCCTCACTTCCGTTAACGCTTCTCATGCACTGATTCGCTAGCTGAACAGCCAATCAGTGTTATCCCTTTGTCCGACTTCCGGTGGTGTTCCCGACGCCGATTATCGGCAAGAAAAGGCGTCAGGTCGGCAGAAAAGACCCGACGGTGCGGCGCACACCACTCCGAATAGGGCGTGCCCACGATAATGTTCGGCCCGACTCCCATTTACTGCCGATTTCGGGCCGGTGTATCTGGGCCTTAAGGCTTAGGTGGTAGCTTGGTAATAAGATACATTGGACCTTTAATGACCCTCGTAGGGAAATTCAAGAAATACACTGACCCTGACGTGATTTGAACATGCAACCTTCTGATCTGGAGTCAGACGTGCTACCGTTGCGCCACAGAGTCTGATATCAATAATCTGTTTCAACTGTTCATACTCTTTCTGCCCTTGTGTGATGTAGGGACCCTTTAAAAGCAAATCAAACCCTAATATGTCACTTTCATAAGACTAGGTAAATGAAGCCTAATCTAGCAAGATCTCTCTGACTGTTTCCTGTCACTCCCTATCCCTCTTTGCTCTCCTCAGCCATCTGTTAGTCTCTTCCTCAGCTGTGGCCGGTCCACATGTGTTGATTTGTAGCTCCTGCATCATTAATAGGATTAGTAAAGTATGTCTGATGCATAATGTGTGCAGCTCAGTGGCTTTGGGCCGGTGAAGGTGAGGTGACCTACGTCTGTCTTCTGATCTGATCATTCTGCTATAGAGGCTCAGCTGTAGTTCGCCCTTCCCCCCTCGCCTGCTCTCATTTCATACCACTGACCTGACTCTGTCTACTGTCAGACATTTCATAACTCTACACTCAGTTTCCATTCGATCACAGCTGCCCTAAAGCTAACTGACTGATTTAATAAGGGGAAATGGAAAAATATGAAATGAAACAGAAATTCTAGAAATTGACCTGTTTGTATGTTAAAGGTCTGAACTACTATACCAAGTAGAGAGAGTTTAATACCAACACAACTATATCAATATATACCTTTTTAGGTGATTTAGCATTCTGCTGCTGCATTTCATTTGCAATAGGGCTGTTACTCAGGAGCAAAAAGTGAAATTCAAACAATCGCCAAAATTGAGCTTCACTCTATGTTAAATTAAGCATCACAAACATGCCTTTTATCCGGTTTAGTTGTTTTTGTCTCTCTCAGAAACATTCCTGATTAATTTAATCAAGTCTGAAAGAAAATGTATTTTCTTACAATGTCAACATTTATGTCTGAATACAATGTGACATTTCTTGTGGTTTTTGAAGGGCTAAAGGAATGGATTGTTTTAGAAGGCAATATTAAAGCTGTTAGTGAGGAAGTACTATGGACAATTATCAATAAAAAAAGTTAAAGAAAAACAATGTAATACATTTAATTGTATTATTTGACGAACAGTAAACCTTTTTCTGACTTGCTACAGCAAACACTGTGGGGCTGGGAGCTAACCTTTAACATTAGCTTAGCTTGTTTATTATAAATCCAAAATCCGGGATACAGGGCGTTTTTACCAGGAGCCGAATTATCCACAGAGGTCTCCTCCTCTCTAAAGAAACAGACCCGGTCATTAAAAGTGGTGAGAAAAAAAAAACTAAGCAGAGCAGTTTTGCGTTTAAAACTTTGTTTCACCAATGCTGTTCTGCTAACGTTAGCTAAAGCTGCTTGGCTAGCTATCCGGTTAAAACGTTGTTTTTGACATTTTAATGCAGGAAGTTACATATTGTACCTTGTATATTAAGTTACATGAAGGACAGGGCAATGATAATGAAGAGTTTATCGCCGGCCACTAGAGGGCAGCGTCTCACTGCTGTCACTGACCGGATATGCCGTGCTCTGACCCGGTAGTGCCGAGCGGCCATTTTAGTTCAAACATTCTTCATTCACTCCGCCTCGAGTTGAGACATTCATCCACTCATTCATGTAAGATTATTTCCACTATTGTTTGGTGTGTCTATACTCTGTGTCTTTGTATATATTTGTATTGGTGATGACATGCATGGATGTAGTACTTTGTCAGCTTATCTTGCTGCATAGCTCTGTTTTAGGGTGTCGTCATCCAATCAATCAATCAATCAATGTTTATTTATATAGCCCAATATCACAAATGTTACATTTGTCTCAGTGGACTTCACAGTTTTTACAGAATATCAGTATGACAATACGACACCCTCTGTCCTTAGACCCTCACATCGTACAAGGAAATACTTCCAGAGAAAACCCACAGTTTAAAGGGAAAAATGGGAGAAACCTCAGGGAGAGCAACAGAGGAGGGATCCCTCTCCCAGGACGGACAGACGTGCAATAGATGCCGTGTGTAAATTGAAAAGATAATACATTTGCAACATAGGTAGTCCAAATGTTTGGAAATGCATGTGTCTATAATAGGAAGATGAATCCACGAGGATATCCATCCAGGACTTATGATCCAGGACCACAGCCACGACTCAAGATCCAGGACTCGCGATCCATGAACAGGGACCGCAGGATCATCCCTTGACTCCGGATCCCGGCGTATATGAACACCAAAAAGAAAGACCCATTTGGGGAAGTTGGGTTAATCCGGAACATGAGAGTACAACAGGTATAGACCAGAGAAAAGGAAGAAGTAAGATTGTCCCCGGCAAACTAAGCCTATATCAGCAAGAACTAGGGGGCTGAATCTAATTCAGCCCTAACTATAAGCTTTATCAAAAGGAGGTCTTAAGCGCACTCTTAAAACGGATAGGGTGTCTGCCGTCCGAACACAAAACTGGAAGCTGATTCCACCAAAAGGTGGAGCTTGATAAGAAAAGGCTCTGCTCTCCCATTGTGTACTTTTAGAGACTTAGGAACAACCAACAACCCTGCATTCTTGGACGCCATATGCCCTAGTAGGACAAATAGGGTATAATGAGTTCTTTAAGGGTTAAGATGGCGCCTGCCCATTAAGGGTTTGTAGGCGAGAAGAAGAAGTTTTAAATTCTTATCCTGTGTTTCTATTAGGGAGCCAGGTAAGGCAGCCGAACAGGAGTAACTGTGGGTCCCTTTTCTAAACTTCCTGGTTAGGTACACGAGCTGCAGCATTTTGAATCAGCTGAAGCGACTTCGACTGGACTTCTTGGTACACCCTGATAAACTAGGAGTTACAATAGATCCAGCCTTGAAGTAACAAATGCATGGACTAGTTTCTCTGCACTCGTTTTGAGGCAAGATATTGCCTGATTTTTCAATGTTAACGTAGATGGGAAAGTAGGCGGTCCTTGGAAATTGATTTTTATTGTGGGCGTTAAAGGATAAATCCTGATCAAATATAACACACCCAAGATTCCTCTACAGTCTCACTGGAGGGCCAAAATTAATGGCATCCATAGTTAATATTATCTTTAGATATTTGTTTCGTTAGATTCTTTCGGGCCAAGTTACAATAACTTTCAGTTTTGGTCGTGTTTAAACATCAAAAAATGTAAGGTCATCCACGTTTTTAAGTCCTTGAGGCCAGTTCTTGAATTTTATTTGGATGTTTAATTTCATCCAGGCCTTGATTGATAATATAGTTGAGTATCATCCGGCATAAACAATGAAGTTTACAGGAATGAATTCACTTATAAATGACCTGTAACGGAGTCATACCAACAACACCCCTATATAGTGATGATACCGCTAAAAATAAGGGTCCATTGCAACTGACTTACCTGTGACACCATTCACTGGTAACTTTGGTTTGCGTGGAATGATTCATCTGCTTGACACGTACAAACTGAGGAGAAGATTGCAAGCAATAGATAGGACACTAAAACCAGCCTAACAGCAGTATGCCCTGTATGACCAACTAGTCGCATCTCGTCTTTGCACTAGGCCATATTCCATGGTGGCTAGTCGAAAATGGCAGCACTACATCGATCCAGACGTCACAGACCAAAGCAACATAGAGACGACAAGCAATCCTTGGTCAGAGGCTATGAATTAAAATGTCATTTGTTGACTTTCACCAGGAGCATGTCTCTGGTCATATAATTAGTGTATCTAAAAGTTCAGAACTGGAAATCTTCTCAAAAACATTCATAGTTTTTGGAAGATAATCACACAGCTGTTTTGTCGACGCCAGTTGGCTCAAGCCATTATCTGACAAAAGACCGGAGCATTAGATTACACGGAATCAATATAGAATATGGCTAAAACCTCCATGGACGAGTTAGTCGCTTTTTAGAGCGGGTTTAATAGCACTGCACTCTCCATGGTAAATGACCTTGTGGCTCGCCCTGCCCCATACTACCAACAAGACATATCATCCAATAACGAATATATCTCAATACAGACGCGACTAATGAATGGAAAAACATTACTCTCTCTCACGGCTTGTTGGCAACCTTGGGCTAGAAACACGTCTCGTGGTTCAGAGGAAATCGTGACGTAATTGTATCTGGTCAACGAGTTTCCCCACAAACTAACCTCCCATGGGCTGAAACTATCATAGCTCACCTATACTAGTGTAATATTGAACTTAAGGTTTCCTGGAGCTGTTTTGAATACCCACTATACTGGTCAAGGCAAGAGGTCTTGATTTGCTTATACTACAAAGTCACAAAATTTTACTCGTCTACAAAAACACCACATAAACCTCACAATACTCACTGAGTGCTAGGACTCAGAAAGGCGCAGGTCGAGCATAGTGGCTACTACCTGTCAGCCTCGGCTCCACAAGTGCTGACTATAAAAACATCTTGATAACTCACTTCATATATATAACTGCATAAATATTACTGAAGAGTAGTATGCTGCTCTCCGCTTTACACGGCCAGGCTATTCAATAAAATTCAACTCTGGAGAAAAGTTAATCATGCCAAAAATTATCCGAGACTCTCTTACATAAGTTTGTGGAACGACCAATATCCATTTCAAGATTGTCTCGATCTTATATGCTTTATGTTCTGCGGTTAGGGACTTCTTAGACAACCAACTAAGAGCTCAAAAAATACAACCACTATAGTTGTCCATTAGTTCGTACTTTTCAAAGGCCAAAACAGAGGTCATAACTCTTAATACAGGCAAGACCACGATAGCCATATCTCCAACAAACCAACATGCACTCAAAAATATCTAGGAAGGTGGTGTACATTTATGTAATAAGTTATCCATCATCCCTACAGGCAGACTTCATGCATATCGAAGTAAGGATCTTGTGGATATCCTCTTCGCATACTACAATTGGCTAGTAGCACTAACAGATAGGTTTCTGCTGCAGGAGCTTTGGCTAATGCTTGGTAGGTCTAGTAACAGTCATTCAAGTTACAAGAAATGGTCGTGATAAAGCAGGGACCTTATGCGGTTTTGACTAATAGTTGCTCAATTTCCAATACCATAAGTCGGAACAAGGGTCAAGAGTCGGTGATTATAGCGTGGGGTTGGTTTATTTAACTCTGACGAAACCCAACAGAATCTAATATAGAGTTTAATTGCCAGTAAGAGCTATTTTATCATGTTCACCATGAATATTAAAGTCACCTGACGATATTACTTTATCTGTTTTAAGTACCAACGTTGATAAAAACCTCCAGAGAATTCTGATACAGAGTCTGAATAAGACCTGGGGGCACTGGGTACACTTAGTCAAACAATAAGATGAGCTGCAAGATATCTTCACACAGATCCGGATGCGTAAGCGTAAAACTGAGGCTTTCAAGGGAGGATACATTTAATTTAATTTCTCTCGTACGATAATGATAAAGTCAACTAGAGATACAAGATAGCTGGCAACTCACCACTCGCGGGAAGCCCGTGCCCTCGAAGGCCACTCAATGTTGTACACCTCTGTACGTAATGGCGAGGTGGCCTCATTCTATGACTGCCATACATTTACATCAGGTCAATTCAAAAACACAACACAGTCCCTTCAACCCTACTACTAAAATACTCCAACACAAAAATAAATGAAACGATATATAAATACATTATAGCAATTGCGATAGAAGACATAGAAGAAATTCTTAACTGTGTAAAGAACACACTTCTCTCCTGTTGTTCGCACCTATAAGCTAGTAGTTAACATTAACACTATCTCTGAAGAATCTCCTACATAGTACATCCCACACCG
>NW_011339306.1:31694-51742 GCF_000735185.1 Notothenia coriiceps | reverse complement strand
TATGTCTGTCGGTCTACAAATACTAAAATAACTAATTTTTATCCAATATGTATAAACAGCGGACACTGTTTACTGTATACGCAGCCCTCACAAACCACACATGGCCAGATAGCTTATCCAACAGTTAGAACCTACATACGAGACACCACCAATATCATCAGAAAAAATTGTGATTATTTTCGGATATTTTACACAAATGATATGAGTACTGTGGGCCTACATACCTTAGTGTGAATATAAGTGCATGTGAGTGAATATTGGCATGCATACATTAGTTTTTATACGTCCTATTCATTGTCTCAATGCGCTCATACATCTTAAGAAAGTTATCACCAAAAATGTTAAGAATGTGTTTAGAGAACATTATCCTACCTTTCAGAAGAACATTCTGGGAACCAAAATAAAACGTCCCGCTGAAAACGTTTTAAGAACAGTAGGGCATAATGTTGTAACAATGTTATCAACCACATAATAAGAGGTTTATAAAAAAAAATTAAGAAGGTTATCAAAAACATTTCGAGAAGGTTATTACCAAGCATTTCAAGAATGTTTTTAATGAATGTTAGCCTACCTTTCAGAAGAACATTCTGGGAACCAAAATAAAACGTCCCGCTGAAAACGTTCCACATACCATACAGTACAATGGTTACAAACATTTCTAGCTGGGAACTCACACATGCCACCGCAAACATGCAATATCTGCTTACAGCTTATCATGAATTACGTGCTTGTTTGTTTTTTTCAGGAACATATGGTGACATCAGATTTTTTTGAAAAACATCCTTTTCAAACAAATGCAACAAGTTTGTTTTTTAAAGCGCTCTAGAAATAAATCTGACGTTGACCATGACCGTGTTAATATTTGCCATAACAGGAACATTTTATAATAAAAGAATAACATCCTGAAAACATTTTCAGAATGTTGCTTGGAGAATGTTCTTCATTTGTTATCATGTAACATTAAAGGAACATTTTATAAAACACTTTCTGTCATCTCAGGCCTCAATAACATCCTGAAAACACTTTCAGAATGTTGCTTTGAAAATGTTCTTCTTTTGTTATCATGTAACATTGAGGGAACGTTTTATAAAGAACATCTTTAATGTGTTACCCCAACAATGTCCAAAACACATCCTTAGAATGGTGCAGGCAAAACGTTCTACCTTTGTTAACATATCACATTAATGGAACGTTTTATAAAAAAACTTTCTGTCATCTCAGGCCTTAATNTTGATATTGTTATATTGTATATTTTACCATTAAAACAGCATATTTGTTATAACCTTACCCTGGTTGCTTTGAATTCTTCCTCTGTTAATTTGACCCANTTTTAGGATGTTTATTTTTTCAAATAATTTTCCTATAAGGTTTAAGGTTAACTAAGACATAACGTTTTAACTGCAATATTCAGGGGATGTTTTGAGGATCATCCTCAAAACATCCCCTGAATATTGCAGTTAAAACGTTATGTCTTAGTTAACCTTAAACCTTATAGGAAAATTATTTGAAAAAATAAACATCCTAAAAAGGTTCTTTGAACATCAGATTAAAACGTTTCTTTAAAACCTTATTAGAACCTGTAGGTAACGTTAGCCAAAGTTGTGAGTACGTTCCCCGCTAGCTGGGTTATCATGAATTACGTGCTTGTTTGTTTTTTTCAAAAGGAAAATATGGTGACATCAGATTTTTTAAAACATCCTTTTCAAACAAATGCAACAAGTTTGTTTTTAAAAGCGCTCTAGAAATAAATCTGACGTTGACCAAGACCGTGTTAATATTTGCCATCACAGGAACGTTTTATAAAAACATAATAACACCCTGAAAACATTTTCAGAATGTTTCTTGGAGAATGTTCTTCATTTGTTATCATGTAACATTGAGGGAACGTTTTATAAGGAACATCATTACCCCAACAATGTCCAAAACACATCCTTAGAATGGTTCAGGCAAAATGTTTTACCTTTGTTAACATATCACATTAAAGGAACATTTTATAAAAAAACTTTCATTCATCTCATTCCTCAATAACATCCTCAAAACATCCTCTGAATGTCTTAGTTAAAACGTTATGTCTTAGTTAACCTTATAGGAACATTATTTGAAATAATAAACATCCTAAAAAGGTTATTTAAACATCAGATTAAAACGTTTCTTTAAAACATTATTAGAACCTGTAGGTAATGTTAGCCAAAGTTGTGAGAACGTTCCCCGCTAGCTGGGGGGCTACGCTTTGATTGCCAGTAGAACTCAGTAACCTCAACTTGTAGTCAACAAACCACTGTTATATCTGACCCACTCTAATGAAATCAGTCATTCCGAGTTAAACTCGATTTATGTGAAAAACTCATGCTTTGGTCATTTTAGGGTTTTGGCTGATTCCAAGCAAACAAAGTCTTGGCTTTCAGAATATCACACTTGCATTCCCATATGGAGACAATAAATATATTTTTGAAGCTTGTCAAGAGTGTCAACTTCAGCGATCACCATCTCATTTACTCCACGTCTCCCAAAAATAACGAATTAATGATATTAACACAGCAAGGTACGAGACAGGGGGTTTTCATCTGATTATTGGCTTTCAGAATCTTATAATATTATTTAGAAATTATAAATACAGCGTTGAAGCTTGAAAATATATAGTGACGAGCAGCAAACAGAGATTCTCAAGGTATAAACTTTACAACAGGCGGTGTGTGTGGTGTGTGTTTCCTTGGATAATACACACTTAATCACACAAACGCACACCCACCAACTTTCGTCCGCACTTCCCTGATCCAATTAAAAAATACATAAAAATCTGCGTGAAAAATGGGCAGCTGACTGTTGACTATTATGAGAGGCGCAGCCTGCAAACACATTTTGTTATAGACAAATCAGATTTCAGAATCAAAGCTAATCCAGTGGTGGTCCTAATGGGGGGCAAGGGGTACGATGCCCCCACAATACAGCCTTGAGCCCCCTCTTGAAATAATTAAAGCTAAAATATTGTCAACAAACTCTGAAGGGCTTTGTCAGAATCGTGTCTGAGCAAACCCTGGAACAGATCAGCCTCCACTTAACAAGGTCTGGTACGGGGGGGAATTTTTGCCTCCCTGTCACTGCGCCACATGGCCTGCTCTTTGGGCTTGCTCCCTTAAGTTCTGATCCGGGCCTGCCCCCCCCCCCAAAAAAAAATTCTACATACAGTCAATGCCCCAAACCAGTGCACACACCAAACAACCATCCACTTGTAAAATAATTCATGGGTTTCTATTGTTGTTATTATTATTCTTGTTATTGTTATTATCATTCATATTACTATTATTACCGTTATAATTATTTTATATTTTTTAATCTTATTTTTCAAATGCATATTTACACTAAATGGCTATTATAGTCACTCATATTATTTGCATTATTATAGTTCTTTCATTATTATTATTTTTTTTCTCTCATCTTTCAATCTCACACACACAAACACACACACACACACACACACACACACACACACACACACACACACACACACACACACACACACACACACACACATACATACACATACATACTTGTTTCTGCTACCCCGTGGGTACTTCCTATACGGACTCCTGTCTAGGAGGTTACATTTGGGGACCATATTCACACACACACACACACACACACACACACACACACACACACACACACACACACACACACACACACACACACACACACACACACACACACACACACACACACATAATTACACCGGTTTTTTGTGTATGTGTATTTTGTCAATTGTTAGTTGTCTTTACTTGTGCATTCTAGTTATTCTCTTGTGTGTATTTGTGCCACTGTACTTGTATGCCCTGTAATTGCTATATCACTAAATAAAAAAATAATTGTAACAATATTGTGTCTTGGTAACAGTCATAATTTTATGTGAAATATTTTGCTGAATATTTGGAGTACAAAAACAATAAGGATATCATAGTAAAACTAAGAATCCCATCTCCTCTTACCAACAGTGTACATAACTCAAAATATGTTACGGGGTTGGTGTGACTGAATTTGATAGAGCAGGTCACATATTTAGTCTGTGAAACCGATCCTTAGCAGTCTTAACTAAATGTCCACATCAGCTGCAGTTATCTTTATTCTTTTAGAAAATGACGGTGGGATTTGTTCAAGTGGAAGGGGGCCAGGCGCATCTGCCAGCGCAAATAAAACATGAGCTCGCAGATTCGTCTGATTCTTTTAGTTCCCAGGCAAGTTTTGCTCATCTTACATGTCCAAAAGGAAACAACTATATATTCTTTACACACAAAGGAAAAGTGCCTGGAGGAGATGGTCTAATGTCTTTCTCATGGATACCTTTAATACCAGTAAGGTCCACATATCAAACCTGTATTTATTTTTGTCTGTGTCTCTGATTCACCAGGATGAGGGTGTTGTCGTGGGAACAGTGTAGGGAGACGGGCGTGGTACTTCTTGGCTTTCTGACGCTGGCAGTGTCAGTGGGGATCCCGTCCAACAAGATGCTGCAGGTACGCATCACACATTAGCCTACTTCGACATATTCAGACATTTTTGGAAATCTGTTAGTTTGCAGCCTAATTATTGATGATTTGCAAGTCAAAAGAATAGGTTACAAAATACCAGATCTGAAAAGTAAAAACATTTGGATAAGTGTTAAATCAGGTAAAAGACATCTGAAAAGTTTCTACCAGAGGAAATATTTAATATCTAGAAGTTTTAGGAACTACCCATCAGTCCTGAATGGATATAGTTCAATCTCTTAATTTTTGGAGAATTTTGGACATTTGCTGTTTTACTTTTAGTATCTTAAAAAGGAACAATGTGTCAAACTTAGCCATATAGTCTAAAAAGCTGCTTTCCAACAGCACGGCAAGACTATGCAACATGCGATGAAACTAAAAAGTCTGAGTGCCGGTCACAATATCACTGCTATCTTGTTAAGTGAAGCGTAGGCTTAGTTTATATCAGCCATCTTCTTCATTCTTTAAAATCATGCGGAAAAGTTTGTCTTCGTTATGGCTGTTGACATTACGTTTCCATTGAGTGATACTAAGAGATATCTAATATTCCCTCTGAAACACCATTGACTCTAACACATCAACAAAATCAAACAAAGATTTTGAACCTGGGTTTATCCAACGTTCAGGTAAAGTAGCCGATAACTTGTTTTAATGTGACCAATAACTACTTTCATGGGGATATCTCTGTTAAAATGTTGACCCTTGTTAACCAGAGGGTCTCCTTAAGTACAAATATTTCACCTCTGCCGGATGGTAACTAAGTTCAGGTTCAGTCACATCATGATTAAGTAACATCATAATACAATACTTGATAATTCTTGCAAATGTATACACTTAATACAGATAATTGTATTAAACTGATCTCTGATGCAATATTTACAGGAGGTTATCATTTTTTATAAAAAAGTCCTGCTGATACCTCTATTGTTAGTTCATTGAGATGTACTGTACTGTAACTCCTTCATAGAGTCACCTCAAAGGTCTCTACAGCAGCATTATCAGGATGTGCACTCTTGTTTAGGATACCTTGTCTCATTAACAGACAGGTTTATATCATTATGTTCAATGGTTTCAAACAGGCAATTGTTGTAGTGAGACTGATCTCAAAATATATTATAAAAAGGCATTAAAGTCATCTGATGACTCGGATAAGCTGCTGTCGACAACTCAGTTACTCTTCTTCTCTCTTTCTAACCTTTCTCTTTGCTATCAATTCTCTCTGTAACCATCTTATCTCCCTGTCTCTCTCTCACTTACTGGTCTGTCTGGTGTTTTCAGTGTCTCTCGCCCTTCCTCACAGCTGCTCTGTCTCACACCTTTACAAGGAGCTCAGTGAACATTCCAGCGGTCGCCCTGATTAATCTCTCTAAATAAAGGGACGCAGCCATTGGCCTAAATTAATGCTGCTTAGTAGGCACATCAGGAATTTGTGAAATGCTGAGCGTCTTCACACGTCGGTGGCCCAGAACAAAACACTGTGACAGTCATTTATTGGGATTCTATTTGGATGTGACATACTCCCCTGTTCTGACTGTCCAATCAACTGTACAATGTTTTTAACATTGTTGAAAGTACCACATCTGTTTCTTAAACTATAACAAATACTAGTTTTATGTTTTTATATCACAATAGCTCAATGGCAGACACAATTCTATTTTAAATCAGAAGTGGAAAAAACGTTCACAGTAAAGTTGTGTAAAGAACTTCCATTCCAGTGGAGGTCATAACATTGTTCCTCTGAGGGCCCTTCCAGTCGAGAAAATGTGAAGAAATGCTCTCCGAGTGCCCTTCCAGTGGACAAAATGTGATAATTTGACCTCTAGGGTGCCTTTCAGTGGAGAAAATTGAATGAAGCGCCCGAGAGGACCTTTCAATTAAGAAGACAGAATGCAGTGCAGTATAGCCTTTCACTACCTGATCTGTACCGGAAACCCGATCGGTTCTGTGCATGTGCACAAATATTGATTTACGGCGTCGTTGAGAAAGTCTCAGAGTTTTAAAAATAATGTTATTGAACAACTATGTCAACAACAACATCCAAAAATAATATAATACCGAACTGAGGGCATTATATACAAAGAAAAAAGATAACTTTATCTTGATAACACATCTTTAGAAATACACATTGATACACTCAATGACAAAATCCAGTGGTCTACTTCGAAATATATATTTTTTTATTATCTTAACTTCAAATAAGTACAGTGGTGTAATTGAGCATATGTAAGTATTGTATTTAAGTACTTTTTGATATATTTGTGCTTTCATTTTATTGCGTCTCTATACAGTACTTCCACTGAACTAAATATCGAGGCAAATATTTTACTTTTTACTCCACTACATTTATTTTAACACTCACAATTACTAGTTACTTTGCACATATAAAAAACTTGATATGCTGTTATGATATATTGCAGTACTGTACCAGTTATCTACATATCATTTGTAGTATCTACATTTGGTCCACGTTGTCAAACTACAATGCTTAAATGCTCTTTCTTTCACTTCTTCCAACGCTGAATAAATATAGAATACCTTGATATTTCATTGTTCATAATTGAATGACTTTAGCAATGACTTTTTTTAAGCTATGCAAGCATTTAACTAGTTTTCCTTTATTAATGCATGACAAAATTAGCTCCATATTTTGACATTCTTTACCAAAAAAGGAAAGAAAGTATTTAATTTTAATAAAGACTACCGTATTTTCCGGACTTTTGCACCTGTGTATAATTCGCTCTTGTAAATGTGCCGTTAAGAGTAAAAAAACATATATAAGTCGCTTCGGTGTATAAGTTACATTTATCCACTGAAGTCTTCATCCTCTGTGTCGCTGTTAAACACTTCCATGTCGATGCGTGTCCTGCTTGGAATGGCCTTCTGAATCCCGACAAGGTGGTGTCGGTCTGAAGCCCATGCTGTGTCGATCCATCCCACAACATTCTAAGTTACACTCTAGCCTCATCCCAATACCCCTCCTCGACTCCTCTCTTCCCCTCCTCCGGGACTTGACCCGGAAATCGATCAAGACACGCCATTTTGAAGGACGTCCCAATAGCTGAAATGCACACGGAGGAGTCGAGGAGGGGTGAGGGAGGAGGGGTGCGGGAGGAGACGAAAGGGAGGATACACGCGAGCATACTACGCGGAAGTGTTTTCACTACTCGTGTATAAAAGCCCCGCCCCCACCTTCACAGCTGGTCGATTTCAACAGAGGAAAACCGACAACTGGAAGATGAGTGGAAAAGCGTCACATAAATGTATAAATGCTCACAGCTCCGTGGGAATTATTATGTGCAATTCATTTCTAAAAGGCTTTCACATTACTATAATTATATTTGTATTTAAATGTAGGCTACATTTTACACCAAAACGGAACACAAAAGCAGGACCAACCATCATACATTGAATTCCTTGACTAACAAGAGAAAGATTCATTCATTTAAATAAATATTTAACCAGAAATGGGCCGGTTCTAAAGGGTTATTCAGTTAAGCCCTATGGTTAAGCCCGATGAGAGGGGATCCAGCTGTGCACATGTCATCATTAACAAACGTCGTTTAAAAGTGACGTTTGAGTGAACGAGGACATCCCAATTAATACCTGAGGACTCCTCTGTCCTCGCGTCACCTCCTCGTGTCTCTCGCTCGCATCTTACGGAGGCGGAGCTAAGACGCAAGGAACGGAAGTGAGTGAGGGAAAGGAGAAGTCGAGGAGGGGTATTGGGATGAGGCTATTATGATGCACTCAGCTTGCGTCCCCTTGTCTGTTCTGCCCTCACCCCTCAGACAGCCTGGGTCCCCCACTGGATAAATGGAATATTACACACCTTATTTATTTAAGTATTTTGTCAAAAGCTGCTTCCAGGTTTTGATTGTGTTCATATGATTACTGCTACAAGAATCAATTACAATTATCTGCATGTGTGTGTGTGTGTGTGTGTGTGTATGTTTACAGGAGGATGGTGTGGTGTCCAACAGTCTGGAGGACGAGCTGGAGGTAACCACGTATTGGTGGGGGGAGTGGGCTAAGTGGACAGCCTGCACTCGTGCCTGTGGAGGGGGAGTGATGTCACAGGAGAGACACTGCCTCAAACAGAGGTCAGTCCTCTCATAAAACTAAGTTCTCGCAATGTGACTGAACAGACTTCTGTCCCCACAAAATGAAGCATATCCCTGTGTTCCCTCCAGAGGGAGTTTCTCTCCCACACACTCCCAAACGCCTGAAATGCCTCCATTTGACTCTTTTGTTTACTTCTGTAACGTTAGTGACATCACTATGTAACACTCACGGTCCTATTTGATATCTTTTCAACACACTGTACGTGATAGGCTTAGTGGCGGAACATCTCTAAATGGTGGACCTATCAAAACATAGGTCGGTCAGTCAACAAATCTTTTTGAACATTAAAGCATGCAGGCATGTCACAGTAGAAGCACAACATACAAATATTAAATGTGAAAAATTAGCAGAATAGGGCAACTCTAATATAAGAACAGCTGACAGCCTAAAACTGATGTTTTATTCATTATGGTTTCGTCAAATCTTTTTTTAATTTCATGTAATCTCTCCAAATGTTTGGTTTTTTTCCAAAGAAAGAAAGTTGCTGCTGGGAAAGACAACATGACCTGTACAGGAACCGCAAAGAAATATCAACTCTGCAACACAGATGTGAGTCACAGGCTTCCAGTTAATTTCTCATTACTGTATTTCACATCATTATCAAAACAAGCACAGTCCTTCTGACTGGCTGACAGTAAAGCTCTGTGATTGGTGCTGGCGGCCTTCAGGCGTGACTGTATGTAGCTGTTTGAAAGTGAAGCTGGGCGGGGCTCAGAAAACTATCCCTGCACAAATAAGCGCTTATATTTTCTTAATGTGTATTAAATACTGTTAAACCGAGTCTTAACAAGTGTGAAACAGACCTGTTTTAATGGTCTGTGCTGTCTCTGCACTGCAGGAATGTCCTGTCACTGGGAGGAGCTTCAGAGAGGAGCAGTGCTGGTCCTTCAACTCGCAGCTTTACAATGGGAAAAACTACCAATGGAAACCCCTGTATCCTGGTATTAACACCCAGAAAACACCTTGACAACCTCACTTTATCATATTAAACAGACCATAGGTGACTGTGGTATTTGCTGTCTGAGCTGCTAGTCTAAAACATGCTTCTCATTTTGATTTGGAAGTATTTTTTATTGAACCACTTTGTTGGTCTCAAGAAATTATTAACTACGGTGGCTTACAGGTGTAAACGCGCTACAACATTTCCATTAGGAGAAACGCGCTGCAGTTTAAAAAAATATGCAAATAAAAAAACACAAATATGGCAAAACACATGCAAATAAAATAAACATCTTCACCAACTTGACAACACTTGTCTTGTTTGGACACATTTGTGTTTTTATATCTGCATCGTTTCTGAAACTGCATCGCGTGTTTCCTAATGGAAGTGTTTTGGGCCGTTGAATCGCACCTGTCGGCCACCGTAATTAACTCTAGTAAAAGCAGAAAATAGGATTTTTTTTAACAACAGTGGAAATCTGAATACATTTTCAAAATTGAAAAACTGTAGTTCTGTGTACCAAAAGACTGAATTTATTATTGGAAAATGGTTCTATCTCTAGAGGAAGAAGAATCAAGTATGTATATGACAAATACAAAATGTAATAATTTGAACAATTAGTCACAATTCCTAAATTTTAAAAGAAATCTTGACTGTGCCTGTTCGCAAATGTGATTTTTCATGTAATCTAAAAATGTCAAAGTTGACCTGTTCGATACCAGATCTCTACCTTTTCTAACTATATTAATATAGTCTGTTGCCAAAAATGGGTTTAAACTAAAGGTTAATGTTCCTTTCCCATGGTTCCTGCATTGAATTTGGCAGTCAGTCAATCAAAGGATACATTCTCAGAGTTTTAACCCTTTTTAGGTTTTGGTGTCAGATTTTCTGTTGGCAGCAATGGTTGGAGAGTGTTTTAACATCTAGCATAAAACAGCAGTAATTAGCCGTATGTCAGTAAAAGTAAATAGTCTTTTATTGCTTCTAAAGACAGTAACCTTCACCCTGTGTTCCTCACACAGACGACTACGTTCACATCTCCAGTAACCCCTGTGACCTGCACTGCACCACGGCCGACGGCCAGAGGCAGCTGATGGAGACGGCACGAGACGGCACGTCCTGCAAGTACAGCAGTTACCGCGGCGTCTGCGTGGACGGTAAGTGTGAGGTGAGTCCAGCTTCTTCTTTACTTTGTAGTTGTTTAACTTCCTCTCAATCTGTAGCACCACATCAGGTCTGTGTTTTTTCTATGCAAAGCTTTCTTGAAGTGTTAAAATATGGGCTGTCCTCAACTTAAGATTTTTCTAGTCAACCATTTGCTGTCAATTCTGTCAATTTGTTGAATAGTCGTTATACGTTTATGATTATTAATATTCATTTATTTTGGCTTCAAGGCCGAGAAATAACGTTATTATTCAAGATTCAAGTCATTTGTACATAGTGTAGTTATGACAATGAAAATATTAGGTCAACAGTGCAACACAATAAAACAGATAAAATAGTGCAGGTTAATAAAATCAAATAGAATATAATAGAAATAGTGCAGAATAGTCTTTATACAAGTAATTGGAATATTGATATATATAAATGGCAAACAGATGAATGCTATGTATGTTCTTTCAAAAGTTCAGGTGTTTAACACTCTTATTATAATATTAATAAATATAATAATAATAATAATAATAAGTAGGTGATGCACCGAATATCGGCCGCCGAAAATTATCCGGCCGAAAATGGTATTAAAAAAGGCTCTTTCGGCTTTCGCGCTAAAGGTTTTAGCACCGAAAAAATATCACCGAAGCAGGGAACAGGGTTACGGTTGGTAAGCTAACGTGATTGTTGTGATGGACGTTTAAATCAAAACGCGCGACAAGCACGGTGCGCGACCATGCGCGGCTGGTCACGCAGCAACATGTCTTGCGCTTGGAGATATTTAAATATCGAGAAAGAGGCGCGGTTGCGATTTGTAAAACGTGTTCAGCTGACATTCTCGAGGGGGGTGTAACTGCAAAGACTTTCACCACTTCGGATATAACTCCACCACTTGAAACAAACACCCGGGACAAATATGCGGAGTAAGGATCAATCACAAGCATGACAGCGAGAGACTGTTCAGCGCTGCCTCTCAGTGGCTGATGAGGGTGGAAGAGGAACAGACCTTATGGCTGATAAAGCAGAGAAGTACTGTTGATAAAAAGAACCTCCAACTTTCCTTAATACAGTAGACAAGGCTGGCTTAATCATAAGGCTGTATCGTAGTTCTACATGTCTACTCTATACCACTTCCTGAACAATTTTCATTGCTGATTCTATAATTCACCATCTCAGGTTATCATTAGGGGGAAATGACGCAGCACAGTGTTCAATATATTGTACTTTCGGTATCTAAATGATCAATGTTGTGTTACATTGCTCATGAGGACAGACCTATGGGGACAGACCACCTTATTTGCAGATTCTTGAAATTGTAATTTAATTTATAATTGATTTGTGGATTTTGTAGTCCAGTTTTCACTTTATGTATCTGTTTATACAATGTTTACTACTTTGCTTATGAGGACAGACAAGCTTATTTACAGATTCTTGAAATTCAATTGTAATTTCATTTGTGTAAATCGTTACATTCATGGGATTTATCCAGTTTGCAACATTTGGTATGCATGCACTTATAGGTGCATTTGTTGTTGTTGAAGGCCTGGCTGTTACAGTCTTTAATTTACACGTAATTTTGTTGCGGCCTTACTGGCCTAGATGTTTATGACCTTGCTTTGTTTCTGAATGCACGTTTGTTGTAGTTAATCCTACAGAGAAAATGCACTTGACTTGGAATTAATGTACTGTATGCATTCAAAGTGCTGAATAGAATGTTTTATGGACCCATAATAGTGGATTTACTATTTAAGTTAAGTTTTGCATTATCCATGTCTTATTTCCATATCAGGTAGCTGAACAACATTGGTATAAAAATTATACATTATATATATATATATTTCATTAATCATTTGTCGGCCCTTTCTGGCATTCGGGTTGTTCGGCCAACTGTTTCCTATTTGTCGGTATCGGTTTCTGGCCAAGAATTTCCCATTCGGTGCACCCCTAATAATAAGTGCATTTTTATAGTGCCTTTCAAGGGACCCAAGACCACTTTACCAATGGTGAAAAAACACACAAAACAAAAGGGCAAAAATAAAGTAAAACATTTAATAAATAGCAGTAGGATGAAGCAGCCTGTGGGATGAAACTGTCCTGAGGACTGGTGGTTTTAGTCCTGAATGCTACGGTAACGCTGCCAGACGGCCAGCAGACAGGAACAGTTTGTGGCTGGTGGGTGATGGGGGTCTTTGATAATCCTGGAGGCTTCTTCCTGAGGCCGCTGGGAGTAAAGGTCCTCCATGATGGCAGCTCCGTCCGTGATGTTCTGTGCAGTTTTCACCACCCTCTGTAAAGATTACGGTTGAGGGCGTGCAGGCTGCCGTACCAGACCGTTGATGCAGCAGGCAGGATTCTCTTATGGCGCACCTGTAGAGTCAGGATGCTCTCTATGGTGCACCTGTTAGAAGGTCAGGAGCTCCTTAATGGTGCACCTGTAGAAGCAGGATGCTCTCTATGGTGCACCATGTTAGGAAGGGGTTTCAGGATCCTCTCTTATGGTGCACCTGTAGAAGTTACAGAGTGTATCCGGAGTCATGTTGAACTCTCAGCCTGCGGGGAAGAAGGGCCGCTATCGAGCTCTTTTGGGATGGTGTTTGTGTGAAGAGTCCATGTCAGTTCCTCATTGAAGGAGTCCATGTTCAGGTCCCTCGCAGTGAAGATTCCATGTTCAGGTTCCTCAGTGATGTGGACACCGAGGAACCTGGAAGCTGCTGACTCTCTCCACCATAGATCCCATTGATGGCGATGGGGGCGTGATTCCCTCTCTCTGCTGCTCCCTGTGAATCCACAATCAGCTCCATTGGTTTTGCTGACGTTGAGATGGATGTTGTTTATCCTGGCACCAGAACAGAGTTTCGACCTCCTCTCGTACGCCGTCTCGTCCGCCGTCGAGTGATCTGGCCGATGAAGGTTGTGTTGTCAGCAAACGGCGGTCAGCGCAAATGTGACGCTTGAGTTCGCGTCAATCGCATCATTTGGGCCGCCAGAACGAATTTGCATCTATCCGTGTCTTTAGATTTACTTTACATGGTAATCGGATGCTATTGTTGTGCACGGTTTTGTGAAACAAGCAGGACCAATGCAGATATTCAATGCTGAAGAACTTCCTTTGATTTCAAGGCGGATGAGTATATATAGACAATGGCAAAACAGGAACACTCACGCAGAACTAGTCAGGGAACAAAGACGACTGACAGACCAGACGAGACAACCCGAGAACTTAAATACAGCACAAGACTCAATCCACACAACAAGACACAGGTGAGAGGGAGGAGAAACACCAGGGACCCAGGTGAACATAATCAGACAATTTAGACACACCAGGAAAGCTACATGACAAGAACAATAACCCAAAGGGAAACATTGACATGAAAACAGCAAAAACACCCAAACCTACAAAAACATAAAACGTGACATAACAATGAGAATCGGTGACATTAACCCCCCTCAAGAGGACGGATTCCAGGAACGTCCCAAAAAAACTAAAAATCCAAGCAGGGTGGGGGTGGAGGGGGTCTGGAGGACGGGTCTCGGGCGAACGGCCCGGCGGGCAAGGCAGAGTTTAAAAAAAGGGGAATTCGGGCGACGGCCCGGGGGCAGGCAGAGGTTCAAAAAAGGGAATTCGGCGGACGCGGGGGCAAGGCAGGGGTCAGGGGAGGGAATCTCGCCGCGGACGGCCCGGGGCAAGGCAGAGTCCGAGGAGGGAATCTCGGGCGGACGGGCCCGGGGGCAGGCAGAGTCCGAGGAGGGGTGGAAGACCAGACAGCTCCGGAGAGGCCTGTCAGGAGCCGGTGTCGCCAAGACAAGATACCCCATGGTAAGAGGGACACACGGGACCGGCAGGACCCCGCAGGAGAGCAGTCGCGGAATCCCCAACGCGACAGGACATTTGGATTGGGAGGACCCCCAGCGGGAAGAGTAGTCGGCGGGGACTCCAATCGTGGCAAAGCCAATGGAGTTGGCAGGACCCCGGCAGAAGAGCAGGTCTGCGGGACCTCCAACGGCTCAGGACATGGGGTTGGCAGGACCCCCGGCAGAAGAGTAGTCTGGCGGGACCTCCCAACGGGACCGACATGGAGTTTGGCAGGCCCCCCGGCAGGAAGAGTAGTCTGCGGGACCTCCAACAGCACAGACATGGGGTTGGGCAGACCCCCCGGCAGAAGAGCAGTCTGCGGGACCTCAACGGCTCAGGACATGGGTTGGCAGGACCCGGCAGAAAGAGAGCTGCGGGATCACCCAACGCGGACAGGACATGGAGTTGGCAGGACCCCCCCGCAAGAGAGGAGTCTGCGGGACCATCCAAACAGACTCAGGACATGGGTTGGCGACCCCGGCAGAAGAGTGTCTGCGGGACTCCAACGGGGAACCAGGCAGGAGGGTTGGCAGGACCCCCGGCAGAAGAGCAGTCTGCGGACCTCCAACGGCTCAGACATGGGATTGGCAGGGACCCCCGGCAGAAGAGTTAGTCTGCGGAGACCTCCAACAGGGACCAGACATGGAGTTGGCAGGACCCCCGGCAGAGAAGAGTAGTCTGCGGGACCTCCAACTGTGACAAAGACATGGAGTTTGGGCAGGACCCTCGGCAGAAGCGCAGTCTGCGGGATCCCAACGTGACAAGACCATGAGTTGGCAGGACCACCCGGCAGAAGAAGTAGTCTGCGGACTCCAACTTGACGCAGACATGGAGTGGCAGGACCCCCGACAGAAGAGTAGTCTGCGGGACCTCCAACGTGACAAGACATGGAGTTGGCAGGACCCTCGGCAGAAAGCCGCAGTCTGCGGGACCTCCAAACGGCTCAGGGACATAGGGGTTGGCAGGGACCCCGCAGAAGGGGCGTCTGCGGGGACTCCACGACACTGAGTGGGTTTGTTCGCCAACAGAACCCTGGGTGAGCTGGCTCTGTTTTATACTGGACAGCCTACATGAGAGACGAGGGCTGGATGTCGGTCCGTATGCCACAGGTACTCGGGGAGCTGGCGTTTTCGGTTTTAAAATAATCTAATTGGCTCTTAGTCCAGTGTCCAGGCTCCCATTACAGGGGTTAACTGGACACAGGGAGCTGGCGTCGGCTAATGATGCTGATTCAGACAGGACAGAACACGCTCGTGAAAAGAGACGATTTTCTGAGGGGAAAGTAGCTGGAGATCGCGCGAGGATTATTACCAATTATGGCCACTGATCCGTTGTCGAACATTGGACTCAAGGCTGTGGCGCACAGGACGGGGCCCATTGTTCGAAGGGAAGCTGGGGTCGGTATTCAAGTTTTAGGATATCAGCGGTTTAACAGCCAAAGACACTGGAGACGAATTACTTACATTAATCAACTTATTTGGAACCCAAANCGAAGTTAGAGGCCTTTGCATATTTAAAACCAGTGCCAAATATGTAAAATCTGTAAAGTTTTTGTAAAACTACAGAAACAAACTCTCAATGGCCACCAATCTGCAGATCACACACATCAATTTTACAAAAGATGTAACAAAGATGTTTACACTGCCGACAGTCATTATTTCAAACAGTATGAACACATTTAACGCAGAATGCTTGCTCATTCATTTGTTTCCCTCGACCACGATGGTTGCCATCGTATGGTCAGATCCTGGGGTGGACCGGTCACTGATGAAGGCGATATTCATGTCCTTTTGAAGCACATTAAATAATAGGTTAGCGCATAAGAGATAATGAATTAGGTAATTGCATACTTTTTAAACTGTCACTCTTAGCGAATTCAGAGCCATTATTGCCAGCTGCTAAAGCAACGCTGGTATTGTTTTCACCTATTGAGTCTGCATGTGTGTGTCGTCATGGCAATGTGGTCCTGAAGACACACAGAGGTGGTTTTGAGTATTTTGCCTAGTGTTTAAATACATGTGGACAGATTTTGTCAATCACAACCGTGCAAGTTTTAGTGTATCTTCTCATCTTTTTTGCAGGTTCCATACAATATTTGAACTGGTTAAGTGAAGAGCAGAAGCCACTTTTCAAATGTTACACAATCTTTTTCCCATGCCATTGCTGTCAACACCTATCCATGCATGCTGAACGTTGCTAAGATATTATTGATTGGGGTGTGGCCAAAAGTGCAATATTCTTCAAAATGTAACTGACAGAGAGCAGTGCTTTTGTCCTGTGTTTTTACACTGTGCCCATGGATTTTATTTTATTTCAAGATTTTTTATTACATCGCTAAACTCCTTGAAAAGGTCCTCTTCCTTTTCTCCAAGGTACACGACAAGGCAGCGGATGGCTATAGTTCTCTGCGTACTTCAATTGTATTGTGCTATTTTTGAAAAAGGAAAAAAAGAGAAATTACCTAAATTAATATGTTCTGAATGGGTGACTGCCAACAACTTGCATTTCAATGACAACTCTAAATAACGATCCTACCTCAAGAAGCATGTCCTTGATCTGCTTCACCGAGATTCATTTTGAATAAAAAGCGATATCACAGTAGTAACTAAAGTATTTTTACTCTCACAGTAGCCTCTACTAGTTTGTACCTCTCACATAACTATTCACAGTTCAAAGGCTGCTAATTTTGGTCAAACAGCAATCTGCCTATACAGTGCACTACTGTATTTGAATGACAAAAGATGACACTCACCTTCAAATGTCCCTTGTATATTTCTATTTGTCTTAACTGTCGGAACCTTTCCAGGCATGTTAAGTGGGAGTGGACTTGAAATCCTTAATTCAAGGTGTAGAACAATTAAGTTATGAAGCCAATTGCATTACTTACTACAACTTGAATTTAGTTTTAAGTCAATTAACGCAGAAATCAGAGTTCAAATTACACACAATATTAAGTTGATGTAATTACCAACATTATTACATCAACACAACTTATAAATTAATGTTTGCAACTTAAAATGTTTATCTAAATCAATTAACTCACATTTTTATCTTGCAATCATGCATTTAATTAAGTGGAGGTGAAAGGTCGCCTGAATTCGTTTTTAGAGTGTACTCTTAATCAAAGATTATTGGTATCCTCCTTGGCTATTTAGCTCATGTGAGATCAGAAGACCCTCCTGTCAAAGAGAGATGAACAATACCTTCTATGTGATGAGGCGGTTGGTGGTTTTAGTAAGGTTGAAATAAAAAGTGCAAGGTCTGTGGATTACCTAGAGTAACTGGGTTCATATTTTCTGGATAGAGACGTCTTTTGAGTTTCCCAAAAACATTTTTTGCAGCTTTGGCACCACAAGCCGAGTGCCATCTAGTTTAATTGTGTCGAAGAAACAGCAGACATCTCTACTTCGATCTATCTCTATACATTTCTCTACAGATAAGCAGGAAAATATGTCTTTTTGGATTTGGGGTGTAACTGTAACTTTAACACAATGAAGTTTGCCATTTGTTATATGAAGTGATGACATATGCCTACACACCTACACACACCTTCTATTAGACACACCTTGAACAAACCCTTGAGAGGTGTTAATAACAGATGAAACCTGATGTGATGTGTTGTGCCATTTTCAGAGACATCCACAAAAGCTGGATATGAAAGGCAGAGCCACGTCTGCTCTCTCATCTGCCGCAGGAAGCTGTCAGCCCAGCCTGACCTTCCCTGGAGGCGTCCAGCTGGGTCTGACGTCTTCTGGAGCCCGGGGCCCCTGGCTCCTACAGCTGCTACCTCTCTCTCTCTCTCTCTGTCAAACACACACAAATACATAAACACTGGAACGCACTACTGGGAAATCACACAAAAGTACAATTTGCTCACGTGTGCCCCAACATGTGCGTGTACGTGCGCACGTATTGTCACACGGGCCCTCAGACCATTTGTGTTCTTCACTCTCATCAGAAACAAAGTCAAAGCATTCAGCGGCCCATGACATTTATGTGTTTCTTTTGCCCGCAAAGACCGGGTGATGTAATTGGGAAGTGATGTCATTTGAGTGTTCAGAGGGCATTGACAGCAGTGCAGGGGCCGAATGACACAAGTGTCCAAACTGAAAAATCTGACCACAAATAGACACTGTAGAAGTGCTGTGTCTGGGTAAGTGGTTAGAGAAGGAGTCAGTTAATGTGAGATTCAGTTCCTGTGTATCCAGATACTGACATTCTTCTAACTATTCACCAAACTTAAGCTCCCTGTGAATTATTCAGAATAAAAGCATCGACAATTTTGGCAATAAATCCAGCATATGCCAAAAAGGCAACAAGTGCACCCGCAGCAGATGGTTCTAAAGCAAAGATAAGACAATATGCTAAAGAAAAAAGCGGGATGCCAAGCTGAAATAAATATATGAGTTTTACTATCATTGCCTTTGTAGATAAAAATGTTAGTATTATATTCTTTAATGGCCCAGAATCCATGGATTGCTTAGAGGGATGTTGGAACTATAAACACATTTAATACAAACCTTTGGTTTTCAGAAGTCTGTGTCTTATTCCGATAGGCATTTTCCAAAATCTTTGAAAACAAAGTGCTTGTTCCGGGGGCATTATAGATAAACAATGTTTTATTTTTAGAATACAAGAAAGAATACAAAACTTTAAAGGGGCTGATTCACCACCTGTGAATGATAAACTGACTCGGGTATTGGCAGATGGGAGCCTGCAGCGGTTACTGCACAGAAAATGTCCGTCAAGTATATGATGCAAGAAGAAGCTGAGGGCTTACATGACATGCAGCTTTTTGACAGCTAATTCAGAGGAACGATACAATGCCATAGGATATGGAACTTTGGACAACACAGGATTAACCTATGTTGACATTTGCCAAATACCCGTTGTATGTCAGGAGCTATGGTGGAAGTAGATGGATGTAGTTCTTACACTGGAGAAGCATTTAGAGAGAGAAGTTGGGTTGGAAGCACAAAGTGATGACAATACAGCCTCCTACAAAAAACGACCATATATATAGGTCGATTGTTCAGCAGCTAAATACGACCCAGAGTCACGTTTTAAAGTGTAGCACCTCTAGTGGTCATGTAAGAAACAACATGCTCCCGTTGATTGCAAACGCTCCGGAGGGTCGTTTATTCACAAATAACCCTCTCTGGAAAATCCTAAATTGTGAAATAGTTTGGCCATTAAAATGCTTTTTGATTAGATTTCTAGCGAGAAGTGTATATTGTACTTTTAGAATCTAAGTCCAGTGGATGTGTAGGATCTATAGTTTGATAGATATTACGAAGATGATTTGAGGTCTCGCCAGGAGAACGTGTATGCGGCAGCTTCCATGTAAAGTTAGCGTGAGTGAAAATAGTATTTCCGGTCTCAAAGTTTTCATAATAAAACCGGAAGTATTCCCCTCACTGTCAAATGATTACACAGTGATATCTGCATTACTCATCCACTA
>NW_011339306.1:21044-31630 GCF_000735185.1 Notothenia coriiceps | reverse complement strand
GAACGTAATCAGACCATCTAGACAGCACCAGGGAAATCTAATGACAAGAGGAAAACACAGGGGAAAGGACCAGAAAATAACCCAAAGGAAACATGACATGGAAACAGCAAAAACACCAAAACTACAAAACTATAAACGTGACATAACATTGAGAATCGTGACATAACCCCCCCTCAAGGGACGATTCCAGACGTCCCCAAGAAAAACAAAAATTCAGCAGGGTGGGGTGGAGGGGTCTGGAGGACGGGTCTTCGTTGCGTACGGCCGGGTGCAAGGCAGAGTTCAAAAAAGGGGAAATTCGGGGCGGACGGCCCGGGGGCAAGGCAGAGTTCAAAAAAGGGGAATTCGGCGCGGACGGCCCGGGGGCAGGCAGAGTCCATGGAGGGAATCTCGGCGCGGACGGCCCGGGGACAAGGCAGAGTCCGAGAGGGGTGAGACCAGAAGCTCCCGGAAGGCGGTCAGGAGCCGGTGTCGGCAAGATCCCCCATGGAAGAAGGCACAGGACCGGAACAGGACCCCCGGGCAAGGAGAGCAGTCGGCGGGATCCCAACGCGACAGGACATGTGAGGTTGGCAGGACCCCCAGCCGAAGAGTAGTCGGCGGGACCTCCAACGTGGCAAGACATGGAGTTGGCAGGACCCCCGGCAGAAAGAGCAGTCTGGCGGGAACCTCCAACGGCTCAGGACATGGGGTTGGCAGGAACCCCGGCAGAAAGAGCAGTCCTGCGGACCTCCAACGGCTCAGGACATGGAGTTGGCAGGACCCCCGGCAGAAGAGTAGTCTGCGGGATCTCCAACGGCAACAGGACATGGGGTTGGCAGGACCCCCGGCAGAAGAGTAGTCTGCGGGACCTCCAACGGGACCAGACATGGAGTTGGCAGGACCCCCGGCAGAAGAGTAGTCTGCGGGACCTCCAACGTGACCAGACCTGGAGTTTGGCAGGAGCCCTCGGCAGAAGCGCAGTCTGCAGGACCTCCAACGGCTCAGGACATGGGGTTGGCAGGACCCCCGGGCAGAAGGGCAGTCTGCGGGACTCCCAACGACACTTGAAGTGGGTTTGGTTCGCCAACAGAACCCGGGGAGCTTGGCGTCGGACGGACAGCCAACCAGGAGACGAGGTGGCTGGAGTCGGCCGGTACTCCGACAAGACACGGGAGCTGGCGTCGGACGGACGCCATCAGGACAGGGGGAGCTGGCGTCGGGACGACAGCCAACAGGAGACGATGGTGCTGGAGTCGGCGGTATGCCGACAAGACACGGGGAGCTGGCGTCGGACGGACCAGCCATCAGGACACCGGGGAAGCTGGCGTCGGACGGACAGCCAACAGGAAGACGAGGTGCTGGAGTCGGACCGGTACGCCCGACAGACACGGGAGGCTGGCGTCGGACGGACAGCCCAACCCGGAGACGAGGTGCTGGAGTCGGCCGGTACGCCGACAGGATCGGGGAGCTGGCGTCGACGGACGAGCCAACAGGAGACGAGGTGCGCGGAGTCGGGACCTGGTTACGACAGGACTCGAGGAGCTGGCGTCGGCCGATGAGTCAGCAGGTGACGAGGAGCCGGAGTCGGGACCATGGTTACTGGAGCCGGCACTGAAGCCGGGACCATGGCTGTAAGGTCCGGTTCTGGAGCCGGAAACATGGCTGTAAGGTCCGGTTCTGGAGCCGGAAACATGGCTGTAAGGTCCCGCTCTGGGGCCGGAAAGATGGCTGTAAGGTCCGGTTCTGGAGCCGGAACCCTGGCTGCAGGGCGCGGAGCGGAAGCCTGGACCCTGGCTGTGTAAGCCAGGTAATGGAGTATGGAAGCAAAGCTGCGTGGGCCGGCACTGGAGCACGGAGCCACGGCTGCTGGGTCTGGCGCTGGAGCCGGAACCATGGCTGTTGGGCGCGGGACCCTGGCCTTGCGTCTCTTAGGAGTTTTTTGGAGGCTTCGTGGACCCCCAAACTCCAGACCAGAACCCAAGAAAGGGTCAGAAAATGAGGACTGGCTCTCAGGGCTACGTGAAAAAATCCTAAGCCACTCGGGCAACAAGCTCCAGAGCCAGGGCTTGCGAGCAACCTCCTGACGTGTCTCCTTCAACGCAGCCTCTCTACCCCGTCTAGATGAGGCGCCTTTCCACGTATAAAAAATATACTCCAGAGAATATCCAAGACGTTCCGCCTGTAGCTTAAAAAGGTCTGCTGGGTCCATTTTAAGGTTGGTTCGTACTGTCACGGTTTGTGAAACAAGCAGGACCCAAATGCAGATATCAACTGAAACTTCCTTTATTTCAAGGCTATGATATATATAGACAATGGCAAAACAGAACACTCACCGCAGAACTAGTCAGGGAACAAGACGAACCGACCAAGACAGACAGACAACCCAGAACTTAAATACACACAAGACTCAATCACACAACAAGACACAGGTGAGGAGAAAACACAGGGACCCAGGTGAACATAATCAGACAATTAGACACACCAGGGAAACTAATGACAAGACAATAACCCAAAGGGAAACATGACATGGAAAACAGCAAAAACACCCAAACCTACAAAACTATAAACGTGACATAACATGAGAATCGTGACAATTTGTGTGTACGCACCATAGGACTTTTCTAGCCGACTAACGGTTGGTCGACTATTTGAGGGCAGCCCTAGTTGAGATTTTCATTTAAACAACTCCTTTTTTTTCTCCCTTTTCTTTTTCTTTTGTATTCAGAGAATAAGTGGCTGTGTTAGTGGTAAAACAAAACTCTTCTTTTGGCATCCCACAACATGGCTATGAGTGATCAACGACAGGCAGAACCCAAAACAAATAAATTCACAAAATGCTTACATGGCGTTTAGGAAGATTTACAAATGAGACCAAAAAAAGCCCATATGTATGCAAAAGAGACAAAGATCAGTTGTTATACTTACAAGCATTTAGAGTGAAATAATAAGTGTCTTTTATGAGAATTGATGGTGTCTGAAACACATTTACAATTGGGATCCGCTCCAAAAAAAAATTAAAGCGGCCAAAATCATAAAAATATAAGAAAGAAATATAACTCAAAGCAAAGTGCCGCTGAGGCACCCGTCAGCGAATCTTACGCATGGGTAAAAATCAAGGCCCGAGCAAAAGTCGTTTCAGTGCACTTTATTATACACATCAAGCATTTTTCTTCCTTCTTACCCGATGGTAAAAAACCATAAGCCTACCGGGTGCCGCTCACTACCACCTGTTTCCCATATTTATAATGAGCAGGTCTCCCCTCCCCCGGTGCCCAAAGGCTGCCTTTACAAAAACAGAGGCCTAGTACAACTTATTTGATAAACTTAAATAGGAATTAAGAGGAAGATTTACTATAAACAAAAAGGAACACTAAAATAAATGGATAACTATTAAATAATATAAGCTCCTAGATATGGCTTCATCAAATAACATAGTAAGATACAATACAAGTTGTGTCATTAAGAGTTCAGCTCTCCTACAAAAACAAAAAACAAGATTAAATCAATGAAGAATGTTATGCTCCACTGTCGAAATGTGCAAAGCGTCTTGCATCAGTTATCTATCAACTCAAAACATTTCTCAAATGTTTTAAAACACTCAATAACAGATAACAAAAATAAGTGAATGTAATGAGTACTTTCCTCCTTAATAATTGAATTAATTGCTAATAGTAGTTATTTTGCATCTCTAATGCATCACTAATTACAATAACATTAATAATACATTTATTTTGACCAGTGCTCAGAACTCAAAGGCACTTTACATGAGACTAATAGCAATAACTAGTCAATAAAAGTACACACATTAAAAATAATAATGAAATCTCATGATAATAAATATTTGCCACCTTCTGAATCATAACCATGTTGTAACTGATATTTAATTAATTGTGTAATGATTTAAGGAAGATATTTTATAATTGTAATCCTATCTTCTTTGACTTCCTGCTTTGCCATTCAGCCAATCGGATGTGACGGAGTACTGTTCTCCTCCAAGACCTTGGATAAGTGTGGTGTCTGTCAAGGGGACGGCAGCAGCTGCAGCAGAGTCAACGGAAACTTCCGCCGTGGGGCCACGACTCTCGGTGAGTTGGAGTTTAAGTATCCCAGGCTATCCTCCTACAGATGTTTTTTTTAAATAGTGCCCTTAGTTCAACCAGAAAAAAGTCTTCTTTGTTAAATAAACAACATAAAATGAAAAAGACTGAAATGATACTGACCACTTTCGATTTCCTTTCGTCAAGGTTACTCGTTTATCACTCAAATCCCTGAAGGATCCTGGGACATCCAGATAATTGAAAGGAAGAAGTCGGTCGATGTTCTCGGTGGGCACTTCCTCTTTTCCTGCTCCACACAAACAATGTATACTTCCTGATTTCAAACACGAACTTACGCACAAAAGCTTGACTGTCTTTGAAATGTTCAATGGAATTTAAGTCAAATTGAACCTGGTCGAGAGAAATGTCTTACTTGAATCTCAGAGTTTTCCATTCATCTTGTCCCCCAGCTGTGACTGACCAGGCCGGTAACTTCTTCTTTAATGGAGCCTACAAGGTAGACAGTCCCCAGAACTTCCATGCAGCAGGCGCCGTCTTTAAATACCGCCGGCCTATGGATGTGTATGAAACCGGAATCGAATACATCGTTGCCAAAGGCCCCATCGACCAGGCCATCAATATTCTGGTACACTCAACACTCAAGCCTCTCTATCTGTTATATCATAATCAAAGGGACCCGATGTTGAAGTATTAATGAAATCGGCAGGATTTAAAAGCTAACGCATGGCCTCCCATCACTGCTAAGCTAAACGCAGTCTTGTGTCTGTGTGATGACAAATGTTATGTTGGAGAACGAAACATGAAAATCTCTTAGGCTTGTGTTAACCACAAACCTTTTTTTTAGGCTTCCTTTTTTGTTACTGTTGAATTGGAAACAAGGGAACCGGAAGTAGTACAATGCAAAGTTACTTTTAGGATAGGAGCACCACTCTATTGCATAAAACGGGTAATCTGTGGAAAAACAATCAGTCTCTTTTTTCTCCTCAAGTTTTCCTAATAGCATTCCATCCCACCAACCAAAAACCAATCAGAACAACCATTTGCCTTCATTGCTTAAGAACTTTGATTAAATTGTCAAAATTGGCCGTGCTGATCAAATATTAATCCAGATTCTGTTACCGAGACCCCATTGTTACCTTATGATTATTCTATACATTGTTTCATTAAATCGCCTTTAACAACCATGCAATCCATCCCGCAAGTCTGCGCTGCACGTTGTCCCGCGGAAACATAATCTCAAAATATGCTCAAACTCTTTCAAAGTTCAATCATACTATAAATAAAGTAAACCTTTTTCACAAACTTTTATTAGGTATTATATTAGAAGATATTCTGAAACACTTTAAAATGGATGGCAGTTCAGGAGTTCCGGAGGTTTAAAAACAATGGACTAAGCCCAACATTTGAACTGGAATAACATATGTGTTTTGTAAAGGTCCTATTGTGAAATCAGTATGTGTAGCTTTGCTCCTAGTTTTGTTATCAGCTGTTCTTGTTAACTTGTTGACACCAGTGTAAACTAAACTGACATTTCCCTGTCGTCACTCAGGTATGGAATCAGAATGGCCGCACACCGTACATCACATACGAATACACCGTCCTCCGAAACTCCCTGCCCCCCGTCCCGCCTCCTCCCGTCTACACCGGATCAGACACTTCCGCCGGAGAGGTTTCTGTGGAGACGGGGGGTCTGCTGTCCCCTAACACCAGTAATTATGACCAAGCGGCCCCTGAAAGCCAATTGGAGCCAGGAGGTGACGACGGGCAGAAGGGCCAAGAGACCAACGAGGTGTATGAGGAGACAGCATCCATTGACTGCGACCAGGATGGAGCAGCTGGCCCAAAACTGACAGGTAAGGACTGTTATCAGATTGGATCTCTGTGTTATTTAGTGTAGTATTTAGTTCTGATTCAAGTAAAGCTCATTTTGAACTTTTAATTAGGGCCCGAGCACTAAAGCGTTTCGAGAAAACCTACTGTTTTTGCGCAGATTATTATTATACTGCGCTTTAAACGCAAACATTTCGAGGATCAGTATTCTGATTTCTCCACCGTGCGCTCTAGTGCCCCCCTTCTTAAAACGAGCTTTGAAAGGCCATCACTCTCTCCAGGTAAGTCCGATGGACTCGAAACTTGGCACACATATTCGGGTGAATGAGCTCTACAAAAAGTTCTTATGGCACCCCATTCCCCCTATTCTATCAACACTACACTTTAGTTTACGATGCACATGTTCTTCATGTTCATGTGTTTTGGCACATTTGTGTTCTTATATTCGTATCTTTTTTTAAACTGTAGTGCGTCTCTCCCAATGAAATTTTTTTTGGGCATTGAAGTGCTTTGCACCTGTCAGCCAGCATACTTAATACCTGTTTTCCTGTTATTCAGTGGAATTTTCCACTTTTTCAATGCATTTTCTGTCAATCTACTTATCAATACATTAATAGGTTTGTCTTTTTTTTTGTGAACTGTAGTTTATTTGAAACAAACACATCATATTATCCATCTTAACTTTTTTGAAGTGTATGCCAGCGGTCACAGGAATGTGTAGAAGTAAAAGTAACAAAATGCATTAAAAGAAAAAACTCAAGTGTAGTACAAATACCTCAAATGTGTACTTAAGTACCTGAGTAAATGCATTTAGTTACTTTCCACCACTGCAAATAGCACTTTGAGGTTAGAGTCTTAAATGATTGATGCCTACTATGATACAAAAAAAAAACCTTTGCATGGAAGGCCAAAACCAATATATCTGTGATAAGACAATAATGTCAATGCCGATATATTGTCTGTGAAAAAGGAAAAGAAGAACTGAAAGGAAGAGAAAGCAAAAATAGAAAAATAAATCAGAAAGTGGTTCACTGGCAGATATGACAAAATAGGTCAGATTTTACAACTGATATTCCGTCTTTTTGTCTGTGCGTGTGTGTGATAGCCCTTTGGAGCTCTGCAATATTTATGATACAGACACATAAAATGGATCAGCAGCAGATGAAAAATTCAGAGTTTCATGGTGTATTTTTTCTTCCCTTTTAAAATCGGTTGCATCACAAACATGAGCGGTAATGGCCTTCTTGGGGCTCTCAGCTTGTTCAGCTGACTGCCAAGGCCATTACACCACCGCTGCGGGCAGTGAGACGAGATGGGGAGGAGGATGTAAGGCCGACAGCATAGTACAGACCACTGAGCTGAGCTCTGACTTCATCTTCTCAACTTCCCTCTCTGTTTTCATTCACTCAGTGCTCCTCAAAAAGAACATATTCTGCTCATTTTCAGGGTTCATATTTGTATTTTGTGTTCCTCTACTGTGACATGTCTCCATGCTTTAATGTTGAAAAAGCTTTTTATGCACCTCTTTTCACCCTCTGTCTGAAACCAGAGCCCAGTCTGCTCTGATTGGTTAGCTGGCCGGCTCTGTTGTGATTGGTCAACCACTTAGAGATATCCCGCCTCTTAGCAAATCAAGTGCAATGTATTTGAGGGCCAGCAGAAGTGTGAGTGTTACATAGTGATGTCATTATGTTACTGAAGTAAAGAAAGGAGTCCAATGGAAGTCCAATGGGTTGTCGACCCTCCTCTTCGCGTCGGGCCGAACCACGCCCCTTAGCTGTGATATAATGAGCATATACCACGGCCTGTTGTGAGCTATTTCTTAAATATACAACGGCTGTAACCTGATGCTTTAGGAGCTGTAGGTGTGTGTTGTACAGTGTGTAGATGTGTGTTGTACAGTGTGTAGGTGTGTGTTGTACAGTGTCTGTTGTAAAGTGTGTAGGTGTGCGTAGATGCAGCGGACAGATAGNTTTAGGAGTAGTCTACTGTTTTCCGCCCACCTCAATCAAGAAAATAAATAGTGAACTTTTCCCGGAAATTAAATTAAAAATAACAAGTAATGTGCCCCCCTTGGTCCCATCATATTTAATACTAATCGTATAATACTTCAAAAACTATTGTAGAACATAAACGCGTACGACTAATATCTAACGTCCAAGTCTGACGATATCTCCGACAGTTTCGGAGCTCTAAGTCCGTGATCTGAACCAACTATACTGTTCTAACGAGCGGTCACGCCCTACTCTATATGCGTTTTAGGTTCCGTGTGGACAGACGGAGACGTTTTGTCTATCTGTTTGTCTTTGCAGTGTTATTCCACTCTCAGGAATCAGTGGTCCAAAATGGATCCGAGTAAGTCAAACGTGGTCAGCTCATGCCACATGAGGAGATTGGAAAATATGTGTTTGTTATGACCATAGAGTGAACAAGACAAGTCGATCATTCTACGAATAGGTACCTGTTGTAATGCGATCTCACGCCTTTTAGCTCAAGTAGAGAGAGAGAAAACGAATGGGAAGGAGGCAACAACACAACCCACTGGCTTACAGTATTATCTGTGAGCTATCCAAAAAGTTACCATATCAGTTGATCATATTTAAACACAATTTCAATCTACCCTTGGCGGTACGACCGCCAATGTAGTCGTAGAGGGTATCAACCCAAAGTTTTACATCCTTCCTTGACACTACTTCAACAGTTCGAGGTTCTGTGTGTAACGGTCCCCTGATTTTATTTGTGTTTTAGTGAAAGACTTGAGTTATAGTTCAATTATCTCCGACAAGTACAAAATCTGCACCTTATTTTAATGTTAACTTACTCTCTACATAAAGAAAAAGGTGTAAAACCACTTTGACAAAGAATCACGAAATTCACCAATTGTCTTGTGCCGAAATGGCACGTGCCATGACGTAATGTTGTAACTCTAATATATCACTGCGTAGTCATAATAAATAATCGCAGCTCTCCGTACAAATACATGACATTGTCGACGACTTCTCCTGAGCGCTCGACTTCCCACCTTCGCACGTGATACGTCACTCCCACTTTTAGGCCTATCTGTGCTATGGGGTTGACATTTATACAGGAATTTCATTTGTTTCTCCAAGGCGAAAATTTAACTCCTCTAGTGATCACACACTTTACTCATTGGATTCTCATGCTTCACTCCTTATATTAAGTCAGCTCAAACTTGTTTACTTAATACTTGTAGGTTGAGTGATAACAGGTCTAGCGGAAAAACAGGTAGACTACCCATCTAAAAAGTGTTAGGTTACTATGGTGCCTTGGAATAACCCCAAAATAATAATGAATTACATAGAAGTAACCCTACCTAACCTCTTCACTCTTAAATCCAATGATTACTAAATCATTGACTATAAGTTTTATAAATTCATATGATTTTGGAATAAAGGAGGGATGTGACCCTATCTTGTTATATAGACTAAGCAGAGCCGGAACACCATATCTGGTACTCTTTATTGTGTGGGTTAGACGAGTTAATATCCACATATTAGAGTTACAAACTCTTGAATATACCATTAATTTAACGTTCAAAATATACTATTTGAAGTACGAGGTAAACATGTTGTTGACGAGATACAAATTTCCCAGATATATGTTCATATGTAATAGTATTCTAAATGATTTAGTAATTGTACACCTTACATCTCATACTTTCCCGAAAGGACCTCAGACTGAGTACTACTCTGTTCCACCTCGTATGTATAAATTGTGCAAGTAGTCCTGCGGAAGGTACGCATGTACCGACTATTCTCTTATACGGTCGGCTGTCGTATTGTCCAAAATAGGAACTATAGTTGCTGGTAGTCCCATCCCTCTATATGTCTGTCAGCATAAGGGGGTGGAGATCGCGAGCCTTATAAATAGCCTACTTCGAGACTTTTACTGTCACGTAAGAATAAAGTTAATAAACCCGGTAGTTATTACATCGTAATTGAATACAGCGTTAAACGTCAGCAAAGTTCTCACGAAAAAATGAACGTGATAGATTTCATAGTCCCGAGATGTGAACTATACACGTAGTGAAATTAGAAAACAGACAACAGAACTAACCTCTATATAAAGATCTACTAAAATTTGTAAGTAAGGGTCTTGACACCATAAACAGAGTGGACAGGAAGAAGTATTGGGTCGATTTCGTATATCAGGTACCTACCCCTTTTGACGCTGCAGCACTAATATCCTAAGGTGAACTTATTTCCTGTTCGACATTAAGGGTTTTACTATAATATATGTAATGATGTGTTCTCTCCGTAACTAATTCTCACCGTGAAAGAATACCAAGCCGCAGGATTGACCCCTTGTCCATTGAGGCGTCATTTTTTCACGCCTATGGTTTCTGACGGAAGAAATCCATCCCTACTCCGATCTCATGACACTACATAAGACATATTAATTCCTCCAACTACCGCACGACTGTTACTATATTTGTTACTAAACGTCAAAGTTAAACAAACAACTATAACTCTATATATCGTGTGACTACTTGTGCGTATGTGCGCAGGATAGAATGAGTAAAGACATAAGGGGTTCGCTCTCTTCTCTTCCAACTTAACGTATTTGATATGTTTGTCTATTCAACATTACTGTCTCCAATGAGACTTTAATCACAAAAAATCTTTCTATCTTCATAGTCCTACGAATTGAAGATCTAGCAATGTAAAATATCAAACACTATGAGCTACTCCTATC